>NC_142039.1:47831877-47983506 GCF_982192425.1 Myodes glareolus | reverse complement strand
AGTGTTCACCTCAGACAGAACAATGACAGGTTAAAGAAATGATTCCACTTGCACTGGTTAATTTTAAATGTCAGCTTGCCACAACAAAGTTTACATGATAGGAAATCAGTCACAATATAGAAATTATATTCCATACTGTGTTCAAACATGTTCTTGATAGCTTATTGTGTATTATATACAGTCAGGCTTGTATTTTAATTTATTGTGTTGTATTTTGTGATGATAGTATCAGTTGTAACAGATTTTAACTCTTTTTCTCTCTAGAAGTAAACTTCCTCAGAAGGACTTAGAAGCGTTGTTTCATGGCATGAGTGCTGATTTTACAAGCGAGAATTTTTCAGCTGCGTGGTATCTTATAGAGAATCACTCCACCACCAGGTTAGTGGACTTCAGACCCTGAACTCTG
Source organism: Myodes glareolus (assembly GCF_982192425.1). Taxonomy (NCBI): domain Eukaryota; kingdom Metazoa; phylum Chordata; class Mammalia; order Rodentia; family Cricetidae; genus Myodes; species Myodes glareolus. The sequence goes on along the minus strand of NC_142039.1, from coordinate 47,983,100 downwards.
AGGGCTTCAGACAATGGGCCTGTGCGGTAGCCCTGACTTAAGTCTGGCCTTGCAGTGATGACAGAGCTGTAGGTTTGTGAGTTCTCTGGCTTTGGTGAGTCCCTAACAGTCTCAGTTTATCTGTCTCCTTGTTTGTAGAGTGTTAGAAGACTTTTCTTTTTCACCCCACCGTTTTATGTGTCGTTATTTGTGCAGCTCTGGAACATTTGTAGTATTGGTAGGTGACCTAAGCAGATGCTTGTGACTGTCATGTGCTTCCTTACCAATCCCACACACTGGTAAGTTCTGTGTGAAATGTAGAACACAGAGCAAGCTTATTATTATGTGAAGATAAGGCCAGGGTTGGCTCTCTGAGTTCTTTTGTTCCTTTAGCATTTTCACTGTAAAGAGCTCACTTGTAACTTTTTTGCCAGATTGATTTAAAACACCAGTGTTAATGAAACCATTTAGATAAAGGAGTTACTTGTTACTTAAGATTTATATTCTTTATAAGACAATTAAAGTATATGTTAATATAATTTTACTCACTTACAGAGGTGAAACCCATTATTAGAAAATATGAGGAAAAGTTGGCTAATGCATAAATGAATTTGGTTTGATAATATTTTAAAGTAAATGCTGTAAGAGTCCATCTATGATTGTAGAAGTTAGCTTTAATTTTTCATTATGGACATGCTTTTCCTGTCATAACTCTGAATTGATGTGTTTGGTGTGTGGAGTTACTATGGTACTTAAAACAATATCAAGATTTTATTAACAGATTTGTCATCTCAAATGGAAATAAAATTTCTAAAATACAGAGTCCCATCTTTTCTTCCTCTCAGCTTTTGATAAAAGTAAAATGATATGGTCTTACTTATTGCTTTTTTACAAATTTGAAACAAGTATACACAGTAGTGGCTTTCATCATGCCGCCTCACACATGTATCACATGTGCTTTGTCTCTTGTTTGAACTGGGAGTCACCCACAGGCTTTGTGTAATTTTGTCATTAAGGACAGAGGACTAACTGTGTATTGAGGGTGAGATGATCCTTGTGCTCAGTGTTCCAGGACACTTGCATGAGTGAGTGGAAGACTCTGCCTTCAAACGACTGCCCCTTTGAACTGCTACCTGGGGCAGCTGGGTCTCCTGTCAGTAAAAGATACCCAGAACCTCTATCTGCCAAATCGTGTATCTTGTATGCCTACATTTGTACTTACTTCTTAGGGACCTGGCATACTTGGAATTATTATCTGATGCTATAAGATTAGTTTTATATCTGTTGAGCATCACAATAAATAAAAGGTTTAAATCTAGATAAGAATTTGAAGTATTTTTGCTTTTACATGACTATTAATGTATATGCCTCACAGAACCTTTAGCATTCCTGTTGCTTTACACTTAATGGATTATCTTGTCAGAAATCTCAGGCAGTTGATTTCTTTTAATTCATTTCAGTTTTGAACAGCTCAAGATGGCAGTCACCAACCTCAAAAGGCAGGCCAATAAGAAGAGTGAGGGGAGTCTGGCCTATGTGAAGGGCGGCCTCAGTACCTTCTTTGAAGCTCAGGATGCTCTCTCAGGTAAGGAAACCCTGAGAACCATCTGCCGGGGCTTCCACTGTGGAAACCTGACACTGTGCTCCCTCGTGTTTATGGGGTGTGACATTCAGTCTGTATTTATAAAAGTAGAGGTTTAAAACGTTCCATAAATATTTGTTGCAGACTGGGCTGGAATCTCTTTGAAGGCCTGGTACTGTAAATATTTGTCTCGAAGGCTCTGTTGACCCATCTTACATGTGAAACAGGAGACCCCTGTTCCACTGCATGATGCTCAATCTTTGGGGCTGATAAGAAATTGAAACCTAATAGACAAAGTTCTAGAATTCTTAAAATCCTTTTTCAGACATCACTCTTATTCATGTGCCTAATTCTAAAAATGTTTTCCATTCTGTGTTTTATTTGGGACGGACTGATGATAATGTGGCGCTATTTTTAGCCATTACCCCAGAGGCCCCCAACATACATACAACAACTGCCCACTCTCTGACATCATCAATCATTACAAGAAAGGAAAATTATGTTATCAGAGCTTTAGATTTCGCAATGGAAGACATTGAGTAGGTTTCTAAAAACTGCTTTTAGTTCATTTGTTTATAGTGAGAAATATATATATATATATACATACACACACACACATACATACATACATATATACATACAATTTACCATAATTCCTTTTGAAAATGAAGGTCCCTATAACTAAGTACTTATATGCTATTAATAATTAATTTGTGTGTGTGTGTGTGTGTGTGTGTGTGTGTGTGTGTGTACTATAGCATTTGTGTGGAGGTCAGAAAACCACTTGTATAAGTCAATTCTCCTTCCATCATATTGTGCCTGGGGATGAAACTTGGTTTTGAGGCTTGGTGGTAAAGCGTTTTTGCCCACTGAGCTGTCTTACCCATTCATAATTATCCATTTTTCTTAAATGTATTTTAAAAGGCTGCACTTTCTTCAGAAAGACAGACTTCAATATTTAATGTGTATTAAGAGTTCTTACCGTTTTTTAAAAATCAGATAATGATAATCCCTTTCTTCACTAAGTGAGTCTCTCACATTGCCCCTTCCTTGTAGGTGGAGGTTAGGGCTTTGGTTGGGTGCAGTGTGCATGCTGGGAGGGAGTAGAGCGAGGGTGACCCCTGGCACCCTGTCATCACTGATGTGTCTGTCATTGCTGTCTCTCTGCATTCCTAGTCATTGTTCTTACGGCAGCAGGAGAGATCTGAGCTTGTGTGAACAGCTCTGTGTTGGAAGGTAAATACAGTATTTACCGGACATTTACTCTAGAAGTATGTCGGGAGCTTCAGATTTTGCAAAGCTCATACTGACTGTCACTAATTTGATGACTTTATAGCATCTATAAAGTGGTTATCATAGTCAATTTAAAAACATTAGCAACATGCCATTTTTTTATTTAAAAATTTTTAAATTTTATATACTAGCTAGCCCCAGTTCCCCCTCCCTCCTCTTTTCCTGCCCCCTCACCTACCTCTCCTACTCATGGCTTCTCTGTGTTTTATAGAAATAGAAAGCATATTTTTGAAAAACAAATAATTAACAAGGATTATTTATTGGCAGAGGTAATCATATTAACATTGTGATCTATTTTCTTTTAGTCTATTTTTCTTTGCTAATATTAAGTATATGTTATAGTGAGATCATACCATATGTAGAGTTGGATTATTAGAAACTTTTTTTTTCATTAAATTGTTTTGTGCGGTGATATTTTTCATATCTTTTTTCAAATAGGTTGTGTACTCTGATTATATTTATTTCCTACCCAGTTCCTCCTGTTCTCTCAGGCAGTTTCCCTTCTATTTCTCTCTCTCTCTCTCTCTCTCTCTCTCTCTCTCTCTCTCTCTCACACACACACACACACACACACACACACACACACACACACACACAGTTTCCCTTCCATGAGAGAGAGAGAGGGAAAGAGAGAAAGAGAAAGATCTGAATTTGCTTACTTCATTTAATAAGCTGTCCAGTACATCTGTTTTCCTATAGAGATACAGTGTTGTTCTTAACTGTGGCTGAATAAAATTCTGTTGTCTGTCTATGTCTGTGTATCTAACATCTCTCTTATTTATCACATTTCTTACCCATGCTTCTGTTGGTGGACACCTATGCTAATATGATAATTTGGCTGTTGTGAGTAGCACTGCAGTAAACGTGGATTTACAGGCCATCTCTCTGGTACGCTGACTTAGAACCCTTTGGATGTATTCCCAGGAGTGTATATCTGGATTGTATAATAGCTCTATTGTTAACTTTTGAGGGATCTTCATAATGACTGCACTGGTTTACATTCCCAGCATTATATAAGGGTTCTTTCTCCTACCAGACTCCTGTATCCTTGCCAGCACTGTTTATCTTTCTTAGTGATCACATTCCGATGCAGGAGGTGGAGAGTCAGTGTGGTTTCCATTTGACTTTCTCCTTGGACTCAAGACTCTCTCACGTATCGGTTAGACCTTGATACTTCATCTTTTGAGAGGTGCCCTCTCCTTTCCTTTCATTTATCAGAGTTACATGGTATTTGATATTTTGTTTTTTAGTTTTTTATATATTCTAGATGTTAATCCTCTGTCAGATGAATAGTCAGCACATCCTGTTGACTATCTCTTCACTTGGTTTTTTCTTTACTGTGCCAAGGATTACAATTCCATGCAACCCTGCTTGTTAAATCTTGGTTTTATTTTCTGAACAATTTTAGTCATTTTCAGAAATGCCAATCATGTACTTTGAAGGGCTTTTCTCTGTTTTTGAACAGTTTCACCATTTCAGGGCTTACTTACAATAGGTCTTGATTTTTTGCATAAGGTGATTTTTTTTGGTGTGTGTGTTTTGTTTGTTTGTTTAAAAACAGGTAAAAGACAAGAATGTAATTAATTCTGTGGATATCCAGCTTGTGCATATCTTTTTCCAGCACCATTTGTTGTAGAGGCTGTCTTTTCTCCAGTATATGTTTTTCACGTATTTGTCAAAAATTAAATAGCTGTAGTTATGTGGATTTCTTTTGGGGTCCTCTATTCTCCACTATTTTGTCTATTTTTTGTGCTAGTACCATGCTAATTTTCTTATTGTGGCTTTACAACTTAAGTAATATGATACCGCCGTTATTGTTATTTTTGCTCAGGACAGCTTTGCCTACTCAAGAGTGTTTTGTGCTTTTCTATGAGCCCCAGAATTATTTATTTGTGTAAAGAATGACAGACCAAAGTAATTGCAACCAGTCCAACTTGGTGAACATGAGTTATTATTGAGTTTATTAACAGAAGTATGAGTGAGGATTGCTTAGAGAAGCAGGGATGACTCAAAAATCCAACCGTATCACCAAAAAAAGCCAATCCCAGCCTGGATGACAGGTTTCAAATGTGCCTCCTTGGAGCCTTCTGCTCAGCGTGCAGGTAGCTGCTGTACAGGTAGAGAAACCATCTCACAGTAGCTCAGCTCATCAGTCTCCCGCAGCGCTTGTTTCCTCTGCTTCTAAAGCCACACGGGGTCTTTTGAGAAACTCTTTCCCATTTTCAGTTTTCCATGTAATGTTTTTTTTTTTTTTTTTTTTTTTTTTTTTTTTTTTTTTTTTTTTTTTTTTTTTTTGTCTCTGAGTTTCACAAGCCTTTCTTTCTGTTCTGGAGAAAGCATTTCTACAACTGCACACACTGATAATTTAACTCCTTCCATTCCTATTTCTTTATTTCCCCTTTGCTTTTCTTGCTCCACTTACCCGCAGCTAAGACTTGAAGCACTGTACTGAATAACAGTGGAGAGAACAAAAACCCTACCCCATCCCTGATTTTAGAGGAAATGCTTTCTACCTTGATTACTATAATGTTGGCACTGCTTTGTTGGATATTATCATTTATTCTAGGGAATGTTGTTCTATTCCTATCTTCTCCCCCCACCCCACCTCTTTATTGTAAAGTGATGTTGAACTTTGCCAGAACTTGTTCTATGTGTATTTAGATGAACATATGATTTTTCTCGAGTCTATTCATGTGCTGTATTGCATTTGTTTGATAGTTTTGTGCATGCATATAATGTGTTTTGATCTAATCTACCTGCATTCCCTCCCAATTTCTCCCCTATTCCCTTTATCACTTTTTGTTTCCAAACTTCATGTGCTTTTTTTTTTTAACTCCCTCAAATCAGTGAGTCTATTTTGTTCTACTCATATGTTTATGGGTGGTTGAGGGGCATCTAATGGTAAATGGATAACACTTCAGGGCTTGCATCCTTGATCAGCACTACCTGCTGTAGTAGTTTGAATGAGATGTCTCTCAAAATCTCAGGCATTCAATTACTTGGTACCTAGTTGGTGGTGCTGTTTGGGGATGCGTGGAAAGTGTGTCCTTGTTGGAGGAAGTGTGTCACTGGACACAGGCTTTGAGGTTTCAGAGCTTTGCACAATTCCCAGTGTGCTTTATTTTTTTGTGCTTTTGGTTGAAGGTGTAAGCTCTCAGCTTCCTGCTTTTGCAAACATGCCTTCATTCTGGACTCTTACCCCTCTGGAGCCATAAGCTCAAATAAATTCTTTTATAACTTGCCTTTGTCATGGTGTTTTATTACAGCAATATGTAAAGTCATTAATACACCCTTTCCTCCCCACATCCATCAGTTACCAATAGCTCCTCAGATTGGGGTGAAACTTCATGAACTTGTCTCCAAATCAGTGTTTGATTTTGCATAGATTTTGCTCCTCTATTTCCAGCCTCTGTGAGTTATGAGCTTTACTTAGTTGATTCAGAGGTCCTTGTTCTTCTGCTATCATCCATCCCCTTACTCTTACTACCTCCTGTTCCTTGGAATTTTCTGAGTTCAGAGGTGGAGGGGGAGAGTGAGATTTGATCGAGACATCCCACTTAGAGATATGTGTTCTAAGGACTCTCTCTGCATAATGTCTGGCTGTGGGTCTCCTCTGCATCTGTTCCAATCTCCTTGCAGGAGGTAGCATTTCTGATGCTGACTGAATGAGACACTGATCTGTGGTTGTAGCAAAATATTATTCAGAGTCATTTTATTGCTACATTCTTTTAGAAAAGTAGTATTTGGTTTTCCTGTAGTTCCTGGGCTATCTAGTTTCAGGTTTTTATCACCCAACTAGTGACTGGTATGTCCATTTCCTGGGGTGGGCCTTAAGTCAAATTAGATATTGTTTGTTTACTCTCACAAACTTTGTGCCAAGTTGTATAGCATATCTTGTAGGCACAACACAATGTATATCGGGGGTTTGTAGCTGTGTTGGTGTTTACTTTTCTCTTTTGGTAGCATGCATAATATGTAGGCAGATTTTTCTATAACACCTACAAGCTCCCAAATCACTACATGGAAGCGTAATATTAATTATGTAAGCTTGGCTGATTACTTAGGCTTGTTTTCAAACTAGCTGTTATAACTTAACCCATTTCTATGAATTTACTTTCTGCCTCGTAGCTTTGTTACCTTTGCTCTGTACTGCCCATGCTATTTTCCTGCTTCTTCTGTCTCTGACTGGCAGCTCTCCATGTCTTCACCTTTCTTCTCAGCATCCTCTCTGCCCTGAAAACCCTGTCTCACTGTTATTTGTTTTTTATTAAATCAATATGAATAACAAATCTTCACAGTGTACAAAAGATTATTCTACAACATTTCCCCCTTTTTGTCTACATAAAAAGAAAGGTTTTAACTCTAGCATAATAAAACTATAAACATTAAGAACCATTATCAGGTAACAATTACATTTACAATGCCCAGTTCATTTGCATTTGGCATATTTGGAAAAAATACTCCATTATTTATTCTATCTCAATGATTCCAAAGGTCTGTACCTAATTTGTCCTCTATCATAGCTAAGGAAAACAATGACTACCTAGTCTTCAGCTTCATCAACAACCTAAGAAGAATATAATATTACCTTAGTAAATAGGAAGCGCTGAACAAGCAACTTCCAAATCTAAAAGAGGTGACAAACAGGTGGCTGCCCAAATGACTAGCTTTTGCCATAGAGAAAGCAAAATGCATATGGATGCTCCGCAATACTTATCATCCTTTTTTAAAAAGCAGATTGATGCCACCAGGAACAGATATATCTTATAGTTAAGAAAAGACTTATGTTATTACAACATTTTAAATGCCATATTCTGTAGGTGTTTGAAGATTACCTGTCTATCTCTGTATGACCTTGAAAACAGACCTAACATGACTATAAGTGTGATAGTTATAGATAACTGTTTATCTGTATTTATTATCCTAAATAGCTTTCAAAAACTAAAATTTCACATAACTTTTTAAAATGAGCTGTATAGGTTTAATACCTTAACCAATAATAGAAACATATACAATGAAACAACATAACCTTAAATTTGCATCAAATATACAAAAATCCATACCAATGTAAAATACTTGAGACTAATGGTTGTTTAAAAGTAGACTCAACATTCTACCCTTTTATCTCATCATTTTTATACTATATCCCCCTTTTTCCTTCAGAAAGAGATCCTTGAATCTAACTCCTTTTTTAGCTTTTTTTCCTGATCATGATCAATAACAACTTGTAAATAATTGCCCCAAATGATGACAGACATCTATAACCCATTGAATGACCAAAAGCCATCCACCCACCTCTTGGGAATGTGGGTACTATGTTTTCTAGTCTGCATCCAGTTGTCTGGGGGCGCTGACATCTTTAGGAGATGCTGGGAAAATTGGGATAATGGTCAAGTTCTGGGAGAGTTAGCTATATCATTTGTTACCCAGCCTCCATGCAAGCAAGCAAGCAGTCTAGGCAAGAGCAGTTTCTTGCCCAAATGGCTATCCTTGTCACACTGAAGGGAAATTCCTTAATGGGTTTCTTTAATGCCCATGAACCTCTCTGAAATATTGGTGCTGCCAGAAGCAGATATGTCTCATTGTCAAGAAAAACTAAGTTCTTAAAACATTTTAAATGCTGTATTCTTTAAGTCTTTGAAAGTTTTGAGGAATACCTATCCATCTGAAATATATCTCTGTACACCTGGAAAACCTAACTAACACGACTACAAGGTTTGACTATTATAAATGACTCTATTAATCACAGACTCAATTTCTTAAATAAGAGCAAAAATACATATATGCTATATAACAAATTTACCTTAAATTTGTATCATTAGACCAAGATTCATACCAATGTAAAGTATTCATCTCTATATCATATCTCCCTTTAAATGAAAACAACATCTACAAAGAATCACCTCGTGGCGATGCACAGATTAATGGAGATGGGTTAAATTATAATGTTAAGAGATAGCAAATAAGAAGTTAGAACTAGGGGCTGGAGAGATGGCTCAGCGGTTAAGAGCACTGCCTGCTCTTCCAAAGGTCCTGAGCTCAATTCCCAGCAACCACATGGTGGCTCACAACCATCTGTAATGGGGTCTGGTGCCCTCTTCTGACCTTCAGGCATACACACAGAGTACTGTATATATAATAAATAAATAAATAAATATTTTTTAAAAAAAGAAGTTAGAACTAATAGGCCAAGCAGTGATTTTATTTTATCTTTTTACACTGATTCTTTTATTGATATCTATTTTTGACCTGCTTTTAAAATTTTTAATATTTGCTTTTAGATCTAGTAGTTTGTGTCAATTTTGTTTTTAAAGTGTGTTTCTGACTTTATTGTCAACAGGGTCTAAGTTTTTTAGTTTATGCCAATTTTATGTAACTGTATAAAAATAAGAAAATATTTCACCTATTAGCTAATTTTCCTAGAAACCTAGGTCCTGGGTTTTATCCTCATCAAACCCCAAACACATACACACACCCTGAGAAAGAAGGAAGAAAGAGAGGGGTTGGGGGAAGAAGTCTCCTGTAGAATGACTGATTTGTTACCAATACCCAGATTAATGACATCGCTTAAATCCACATTATTTGTAATAAACTGGCAGATAAAGCTCTCTTTTTAGCTTAGTCAGGTTTTATTTGTTTGTAGAATTTAGGTAAATTTATTTTGACAATTTGATGTCTGTTTTATTGATGCTAATATTATATAGCAGTTGCAAAGAGGATAGCCAGTGGACGACCTCTGACCTGGCCGCTTGCTAGGGCATCTCAGAGCTCATTCAAAGCTCCTGAAGCCCTGCTAATGACTGGGGAAAGTGCAGTCTCGTTAGCTGTGGGACAGGGTTGTGTGTTGAATGGAGTTTGGGGAACTTCTGTGGGTGGAGCTTTCTGTTTTATCTCCAGAGGACTCTGGGTTAGCACTGACTGCTGCGAGCAGTGAATGATAGTAGATACGCTGCTGTCTGAGGAGTGTACCTATGCCACTGGGCTGAAAGATTATTAGCCTAGGAGGTACTGATCCCAGTGATGATGTTATTGGGAAGAAATCCTGTGTGTTGGTTTTTCTTTTACTCTTTTGCTCTTTTACCTATTTTTTTTTTTGGGGGGGGGGCACCACCTACCTCCCAAATGAATCATATTCAGAGGCTTAGTCTTTCTTATAATTGCCTGGCCTTAGCTTGACTTGTCTGCGTTTCTTACCTTATCCCTGCTACCTTTTGCCTCTGGACCTTTTCCTTTTCTTCTGTATATCTCACTTTCATTCTTACTCTGTGGCTGGCTGGGTGGCCGGGCCCTGTATCCTCTCTCCGTGTTTCCTCGCTCCTTCTCTTCCAGATTTCTCCTTCTATTTATGTTCTCTGCCTACCAGCCCCACCTATCCTTTCTCCTGCCTCGCTATTGGCCTTTCAGCTCTTTATTATCAGGTGTTTTACACAGGCAAAGAATCACAGCTCCACAGAGTTAAACAAATGCAGCATAGACAAAAGTAACACACCTTAAAATCATTTCCCACAACTATCTTGAGCCAACATTTGCTTGTAAATTAGTTTGCCTCCACCAAAATGATTAAAAGATGTTTGTGTAGACGAGGGCAGAAGTGAAACGCACCCTACAGGACATACTAAAGCATTTTGTTTCCATTTGCTTATTCCAGTGTTTGATAAACTTTGGGGGCTGCCAACTAATGTCTTTAGTTTTCAGAAACAGGTTTCAGATGTCATAAATCATAGCTTTTCTGAAAATAGCCTTAAATAAAGATAGTCTTTTCCTCTACACCTGGTAGAAGGTGCTCAGCCTGTTCAGCAGTCTGCCTTTTCCTTGACGTGCTGTGTGTGGAGTTGGTCTTGAAATGGCTGTAAAAGGCAAGGATTGCTGGAGGCGAGCGTGGGGAGCGGGACTGAAGATGGCTCTGTAGATTTGATGCTGCTCTGGTCTGCAGTGTCTGGTCTTTGTGGGGAGAGATAAAGGGGCAGGGGGTAACCCAAAGCTCACTGCTCTCTCTTCAAGATGTGCTCCATGTGGTTGCTGTTTCCCTTCACTGTGTGAACTGTTTGGGAGAGCCACCCCAAGTCTGTTCTAGGCTGATCCCAACAAGATATGCAATCTGAAATCTTTATTCTCTTTGACTTTTTTTTTTCATTTATTAGGTTTATTGCTCCAGTATATGGTCACTATTATTTTAGTCAAAACTCAACAAGCATTGTGTCTGGCGTCACCCTTCTTTACCATAGCCTGCAAAAGCATTTTCAGCACCAGGCTTCTCTTTCCCTGGCTTCTGCTTTGCTGTTTCCTTCCTCTCTTTGGAAGTCTTGATGCACTTGAGAGTCTCAGGCTGCTGTTCAGCCTCCCTAGTGAGCCTCTAGCTTGAGAGCTGTTTCTGCTGCATACCTTCTGAGCCCTTGTTCCTCCGCTCCTCTGTTCCATCACCATTTCCCCGAATGCCCTTGGAGCTCATGTATTTACAGTTACTTGGTTTTGGTGCCAAACCAAAACTGTGAATGTTTTGCTTCTTTTGAGAACTATGGCAAAATTGAATGGATACCTTTGACAGTACACAAAGAGACCACAGCAGGACCCATACAAAAGCAGCTCAGTACATTGCTTGCGTTTGTAGCAACTCCAGGAAGCCTGAAGCAGAACCGGGCTTTTGACATTTACTGTTGTCGGTGTGTTGATGTAGTCAACATGCTATTGTAGGACTCAGTTATCTAAGTGAGTGATTCTTACCTGCTGTCTTTTTGTGGCAGCTGGGATTGTTTTATTATTTTTATTTGCAATATAATTAGGGAAAGAAAGGAACCACAGGGTACTTAGTCAATTTAAATTAACATATATGGTTTGACCACTGTGTAAGTTAGCTTTCTGTTACTGTAATGAAATATTTGTGATAATTGGTTTACAAGAACAAGGTTCATTTTGACTTTTAGTTTCAGGGTTTTGTTCTAAGTTGCCTGGGTTTGGGGGTGGGTTGTTGCTTTGGTCCTCTAATGAGGCGTCATTTCACACTGGAGTGTATGGCAAAGCTCACTGAAGAGAAAGCAAAAAGGAGCCAGAGCAGGGACCCAAAACTACAGTATTCTCTTTAAGAGCATGCGCAAATGACCCACACCACCTCTTAGTACCTCCATGTGCAATCAGCCTTTCACATGTGGGTCCTCGAGGACAGTTAGCACCTAAACTGTAGCACTAACAGAAGTTTTTTGTGATAGTCAATAGACGCTAAGTGTGCAGAAGGCATTTTTATGAATTTGAATTAACAGTATACCATAATTCACTCCTTCCATCTTTTTTTTTTTAAATTAAGCATAACCCTCAGAGTCTGGGACATTAACATGACAAGGCTACAGCCTAGCTATCCAAGCCTGGACCTTACTGTGGCTATGCTTTTAAGGTGGCTGTAAGAAGAGAAACTGATGATGATAATGACTTCAGGATACAGGCTGTAACATCTTTGCTCTGTGGTTGCTTATGGCAATGGTTTGAGTTATCTGCTCTGGCTTTAATGTCCTGTCTCATGCATGGCCAACAGCAAGCACAGTAGCTAGGTCATATTCAGATCTCCTTACCTAGCAATGCATTCTTATTGATACTGATACAGACACATACACACACTCCATTCTTAGTGACTCTTTTAACAGTGACATCTATGTAAGTGCATGTTCAGGCATTTGGAATCTTTTGGTCGAAGTTGCAGTTCCATATTTACTTAGTGTATGCTTTACTCAAGTTGAAGGAAATGATGATATAGTTCTAGTGAAATAGTGGACATTTTCCGAAAACCTCAAGTTTTCTTTAACTGGTGCTTTTATAATACCTTTTTATTTCTTAAATTTAAGTTTATGATGTTCAACTGCTGCACATATTTAAGTTTTTAATAGATTAGAAACAATAACAAACCTGTGATCATGTACCCAGTTGCTTATTGAGTTATTCTATTTAAAGATGTTTTGAGAGAAAATAAAAGGCCAAATGAATCCGACACTGGGTTATTTGGTTTAATTTTCCAGAAAATAGGATTGCCTTTATCAGATCCCAGTGTCTCTTAGTCCCCTCGCTTGGCTGACAGCTTGACAGTGGCTCTGTTGGGGTAGAGATGGGCTGGAGGAAGCTGCCTTGTCAGCAGACAGGCCTGTAAACTGAGCTCAGGGAACCAGGTCACCCCATCTTGACCCGCTGATCGCTGATGGCTTATGTCAGCATCAGAAAATGTGGCTGCACAGTTTCCTTTAAGGTTAATTTTGACTTAAGAGAATAACATTCATGTGTAAAATGTACTTCCTTCCTGCTTAGGACAGGCCATGCGTGGTCCCGCACAGTGAGATGCACATGTGAGTCCTGCTTTTGCAACTAAACTTGTCCGAACATTGTAGCAGCATTAAATGTGGTGTGGGCAGATCTGCTCCCTGGAGCAGTCTTTCTAGGTTAGCTTTTCATGCTTAGATGTAGGAACATTGTCTTCCATTTAACTTTACAAGTTGAATGTAAGTTTAAGCTTTGATGTACAGGAATATTCTGGGTCACTTCTACCATATAATTTAAGTTCGAGACAGTAAACACTTTTTCTTTATCCAAATCAGTAAAGACAATTAAAAATGTGTAGTGAGTATTCCTCTCCCATGTGTTTGTTTTTCTTTTTATGGATGTGCCTATTCAATTCAATATAGGAGCAGTCTGTTTTTTTTAGAATTTAAAACAGAACTGAGCCTACATTACAGAAAAATGTAGTATTGAGGACAAAATAAGGATTAAAAACTAATTATAAGAAGCAGAAAAATAAGTGTTCTCTGGAATTGAGAACATATTCATAAGCATTTGAACGCTGCATTTAATTCTTGAGTTTTTTAAAAGACCAGTGGGTCAAATTGATTTATATAGGTCTCATAAAAGAAATAAACACATCCACATTTGCATGAAGCAGCCTTGTTTGAATGTTTGTGTAGTGTAAATCTGGTACCTGTGCCTAGGTCATCAAGCAGAATCTGCAACAGACTCACCATTTGAATGTTAGTGAGTACCTAATGTTTAAGAGTGATGTTTATTTCATTATGTTAATTCTGAAAGACCTCAGAGTGACACATCTTAGATTTGGGTTTTCACTTTAGCAGATTGTGTGGAAAATTAGAACTCCAGGCTGGTTCTGCCACTGTTTGGAGGAGAAACTTCTTCATTATGAGCGAATACAGTTCCCTAAGGCACAGTAAATTTACTGCCTCATTTTACAGACATGCAAACAGACGCCTAGGCTGTGTGAGTTAGGCGCTATGCTGTGTGGGCAGCATGGGATGAGCTTTGAAGGCCTGTAGCCAGGTTGCCTGAGTTCACGTCCAAGTTGGGCTTTGTTACCTTCCCAAGCATGTTCAATTGTGTAGGGCAACAGTTTTCTCACCTTTCAGTTAGAAATTCCGGGATGTGCCTCCCTGTCAGTGGGTGGCACGTGCGTCTCAGAACTGCAGCATTTAGTGCATGGTCCCAGTTTATCCAGTGCTTGCTCTGCTGTCTTCATTGTGCCACCGCTATAAGATCTGAAATTATAGTCTTACTTCTTACCTGATAACTGTTTGAAAGCTCCGCTTTTCTCTAGGTAACAGCTTCAAACATGTATTACTAAGTGGTTCATTCACCAATATTTTTATCAGAGTCAAGGGATGTAAACAACTCTCACACTATCTCTCCAGAGTTGGTGCGTTGATATGTGTTGCAAAATGTTTCCTTGGAACTTCCAGGAAATTATTGTGAATATAAGAGAAGTAATATATATTCCCCACGTTCTAGTCTGGGCCCCAAATTAAATTTCTTGAGCTTGGTAGAATCCAAGTAACGTTACTTCTATTTTACAAAGTAAAGCTGAGAAATAAAACTTTTTTTCTGTGGCCACATTAGAAGGCCATGCTAAAGACCTGCAGTGCCTGAAATCTCACTTTCTCTTTTCCTTTTTTTTTTCACTGTGTCTTAAGATTAGGCGAGTGTGTTATGTGCTGCTTGAACAATGTGAAGCTGTGAGTGACGTTAATGCTATTATCTGTGGGGTTTTTTTTCCATTTCAGAATATTGCATATATATGTTCCTCTTGAATGGTGGAAATGATAGAATAATTTGTAAAAATGGCTTCAAAGTGTTATTTTGATGAACTATCTTTCTGTCCATGGAAGTGGCCCATATTTTAACCAGGTGTGTTTGTTTTTCCCAGCTATCCATCAAAAACTCGAAGCAGACGGAACTGAAAAAGTAGAAGGATCCATGACACAGAGATTGGAGAATGTCCTCAACAGTAAGTTTGCACCACTACCCAAAACTAGCAGTGGCCTTTGTAACAAGCTGAGGGGTTCCCAGGGCCACTCCCAAGCTGTGCTTTAGTCTCACTTCTAAACAAGGACTTAAGGAGCCTGGAGGGCTGTGGGAAGAGTGAAGGGAACCTGCTTGCATTTTACTGTACTCCTTAGGAACTGTCATTTGCTGCCCTGGAACAGAAGGGCACCGAGACAGCAGCCAGGGTTTCCGCCGAGTGGACACCTGAGTCTCAGCTGTCAGATGTGCAGTGCACAGTGCAGAGCCCCAGCCCCTGCCCAGCAGCTGCCCAGCATTGTCTACTTATGTATGCTCTGCGTTTCCCCACCAGGATATACTCTGAAACATTTTGTAAAAGTTATAGGCCCCACAGACCCCACGTTTGGGGATTCCTCCACTTTCCCTTTTGTTCCTTTTCTGACCTTCCAAACTACTTGCCCTAATAATTGAGAGGAAACTCATCAGATGAATTAATTTTTATTGTATGTAATGTGTCTTAAATGTAAGTTATATTTCACACATGTGGTCAATATGCAGTCTGAAGCAGTGATGTCCATAAGAATCTCCTTGAGTATATGATTTCCTTATAAAGAAGGGATGAAAAAAAATCAGGCAACCTCACATAGATGTTTAGAGATTTTTCAAACCAGGATTATGATAGGAAGTTAGTTTTGTATTTATAGCTTGGTTTAGTTCCATGAGTAGAACATTCTGTCTTTATGTAACCATCTCTTCATAGCTCTAGTGATGTCAGTAAGGAAGTATTTTGTGGAAAGAGTGCTAACTCTGGTGTAGGCTTTCCTTGGTGTTAGAATTGGAATACTTGGACATTTCATTCTCAGCCTGCATTTAACAGGACTTAAAGCCTTTCCCTTTGTTTATCACTCCTGTGGTTGTTGCTTGCCTTGGGGCTTGCTGTGCTTTTGCTTCTGAGACCAAGTTACAAACTTTGTTAAAATGAATATATTCAGAATTTTACCAAATATTTCCCAAAGCCTTTTCAGTGTCAGTGCTGCTAGATCTGTTGAAGGTTTGGAAGGGTGCTTTCTCCCCACGGGTGTTATTTGCATCTCTGGAGTTGTCAACAAGTTATAGCATTTGTACAAAAGAATGAGATTACTTAGGTAATTTAAACGGTGATATAGCACCGGCACTGACATAGTTCCTACTGACTACTAAAATCACTTTGCTGTGTTTCAGCTTGTATATCTGTTGCCATGGTTACTCATAAGGCCTTTGTATACTGTGCTGTGCCTCTTTGGGTAGAAAAAAATACTTGTCATTGTTAGGAATTTTCCTAAAGCAAGCTCTCTGCTGACACAAAAATCCCAATCAAGCCAAATCACAACAAGCCAAATTAAAAAATATCCAGGTTTAATGGGATTCCTGCTTTCTCAGGTGGCCCCAAGGGGGAACTGGGAAGCTGTGAAGGCAGGTGACCACCGGGAGGAGAGGAAAGAGACCAGGAGGAGACTTTCTGTGGGAACAGTTTAAATAGACTGGGGGAGTGGTCAAGATTTTGGCGAACTGTCTTGACTCTCCTCCGGGGAGGGGTCAAGGTTTGGCAGGCATAGGGACGGGTTCTCCAAAGATGGAGGCCAGAGACCTGGACTTACAGTCATTGTCTCAAATCCTGAGCTTTAGTCCTTGGTTCTATAAGCATTTAATGAGCACTCATTAGTATATATCACAGGGCTATAAAAATAGAACCTGTGCTTTGTGTGTAACTACTTGGAAAATATAGACATGTAAGCCGGTTATTGAATTATGCAGTGTTATTTGCAACAATACATGTCTTACTGGTGATAATCCAGGGGTCTATCTAGAACATACACAAAGAGCACCTAACTGAAATGTAAGGAATCTGGGGGTGGAGTGTCTCAGTATAACACTTGCCCAGCACGAGGGAGGCTCTGGGTTCATCCTCAGCATAGTGCTCATTTCCCCTTAGCCTCAAAGTGAGAAACAGGAAAATCATCACTGTGCCTTAAAAGAGAAGTAGGACGCAGCCAGATAGATAAGCAGAGACCAGCAGGTGGGCAGTGAGCTAGGTGGATACAGGTGTGTCTCCTGCAGCCTGAAAGGGAGGCAGTGGCTCTAGAAAAGGGATAGATAGGTTGCAGGGCAGTGAGTCAGGAGTGACTGATGCCTGCTGAGCCCAGTGAAGTTCTCCTTAATGTAGAATTAGTCTTGAAGGTGGTGAGCCCCTAAAGGGCTCATAGTGAGGGCCCCATGTGGTGGAGTGCTGAGGAGAGTAGGCTAGGTAGTACCACTGTAGATTCAGTAGGAGACCAGGTAAAGGGCAACAGTCAGTGAGCTTAGCAGATGAAATAAAGTATGGTAGGGCATGTAAAGGTGGCAGTATTGGATCATTGGTTGTCTATGTGCAAAATAATAAGAGGAAAATGATCTGTGAGACATTTACATTTCTAGCCTTAAACAAAGGAAAAGGGAGCTGGTTAGGTGAGGAGATATAGAGGAAAAGTTCTTTTCAGTTTCTGTGTAACCTGAGACTGGAATTCCTGAGAGTTGATCACTGACTGTCTTCCTATCACTCACTCTACCTCCTTGTATTGAATTGGGCAAATGAGCTTTAAATAGTTTTGTATTTTGCTTTTTGTTTATTTTGTTTTGTTTTGTTTTTCAAGACAGGGTTTCTCTGTAGCTTTCTTTTGTGCTGTTTCTTTGGTGCTTGTCCTGGAACTTGCTCTGTAGACCAAGCTGGCCTCAAACTCACAGAGATCTGCCTGTCTCTGTCTCCCGAGTGCTGGGATTAAAGACGTGCACCACCACCACCTGACTTGAATAATTTTGGAGTAGAAAATGTATCAATACAGTCTTACCTAGAACTGGACCCAGCATGCTATCAAACTGACCCGCCAGACAAGATATATGCACCAGTGCAACAGTGGCAGGACAATTCTGGGGGGAACCAACGTCTTTGGGATTTTTAGGCTTGTCCCTGGTGTGAAACCCATGGCTGAAAAGGTCTTAAATCCTAGTGGGAAACCTTTTCTTGTTTTGTTAAATAGTTCTGTTGTCAAACTGCCTTCTCAATAAGTGTGTGTGTGTGTGTTTATACATACAGATTTGTGTTGCTCCCAATGTTGGTCAGCGAACCTTCTTTTTGTTGTGGAAGAGCAAGTGAAAAGATTGGAAGAACCAGAGGATGTGGGCCAGGTGCTGGGAAATGTCCTTAGGAGCTAGCTCACAGTCGCTGTGGTCACCTGCACAGGACAGGGTTGTTAGGAGCTCACAGTCGCTGTGGTCACCTGCACAGGACAGGGTTGTTAGGAGCTCACAGTCGCTGTGGTCACCTGCACAGGACAGGGTTGTTAGGAGCTCACAGTCGCTGTGGTCACCTGCACAGGACAGTGTTGTTAGGAGCTCACAGTCCCTTGGGTTTAACCTGCACAGGACAGGGTTGTTAGAAGCTTGCAGTCCCATGGGTTTAACCTGCACAGGACAGGGTTGTTAGAAGCTCGCAGTCCCTTGGGTTTAACCTACACAGGACAGGGTTGTTAGGAGCTCACAGTCGCTGTGGTCACCTGCACAGGACAGTGTTGTTAGGAGCTCACAGTCCCTTGGGTTTAACCTGCACAGGACAGGGTTGTTAGGAGCTCACAGTCGCTGTGGTCACCTACACAGGACAGGGTTGTTAGGAGCTCACAGTCGCTTGGGTTTTACCTGCACAGGACAGTGTTGTTAGGAGCTCACAGACCCTTGGGTTTAACTTGCACAGAACTTGCACAAGATGAAAGCCATCAAGACTCCAGCGAGGACTGGGGAGGGGCTCATGAGGTTCCACCCTTAGCTGAGGTGTTGTTGATGCAGCTGATGGCTGCTGTAGGAGAGAGGCATGTTTCTGCAACAGTGTGGCCATTGGTAGGTTTTCATGCTTCGGTGGATAGCCCCACATTTTGTGTATACGGATAGCACTAATTATACTCAATGAGGTTAATAAAAAATGTACAAAGGTGATAGGTTTAAAAAATCTGAAGTTAGGAGGAACATGTGTTAGGAGGGGCTGGGTGAGTTATAGAAAGTAATGATGGGGGCATATGGTCACATTGTATACATATATGAAATTGTCAAAGAACAAATTTAAAATATTTAAAAAGTGTTGGGCAGATGAGGTGAGGTAACTTGTTTGCACTCTGAAGTGAGAAGAAGCCTTGTCAGTCTTGGAGTGGTGTGAGCATGTGCACAGTGGTGTGTGTGCTGCCTTTGTAGTAGCATGCCTTGGGAAGCAAGCATGTGAGCTGCCATCGTATGTCTAGTGAAAATGTTGTAAAGATTTACTCTTAAATTTACAAACACATCCCGAGATACACAGCTGGGGTTAGTGTAGCAATGGTAGTTGAAGCAGTGAGACAGAGTATTTTA
Source organism: Myodes glareolus (assembly GCF_982192425.1). Taxonomy (NCBI): domain Eukaryota; kingdom Metazoa; phylum Chordata; class Mammalia; order Rodentia; family Cricetidae; genus Myodes; species Myodes glareolus. Next base: position 47,963,581 of record NC_142039.1, on the reverse strand, counting down.
ATCCAAGTAGTATGTATAAGATGAAATGACCAGGCCAGAGGCTTAGAACACTAAATAAGAATCAAGTCTGTGAGAAAGAAACTGAGTTCTACTAATTGATTGGCTGCTATGTATTTATTAAGTTGTATTCAGAAAAGAAAAAAGATGAACAGCCCAAATTTTAGACTTTCCCAAGCTTGTATTGAAACCAATTGGTTCATGAGAGTTACCAACGTCAGCTCTCTCATTCCTGGTGACACCTGTGTGTGTGTGTGTGTGTGCGCGCGCACACATGATGTGGATCTGTAAGGCCCCCGGCTGTGGCATGCTGTCTGAGTAAGCAGTGTACACTGTCTCAGGCATTCTGTTCTAGCAGTCAGTTAGAGAGAGCAGCTAGCTAGTCATCCTGGCGCCTGTTGAAACAGAGGCACTCAAAGTAGGTTTGGTCTTTGGGGGGCCCTGCCTTTGCCAATGTCAGTGTGCATTTTTGAGGTGTTTTAACTCTCCAGCTGCTTTCACATTTGCTTTTCTACTCTCACATAGCTTGTCTTTCCCTGGGAACAAACTGTGTGATGGTTGGGAACTCCTGTGTTGTTCCAGCTCCTGTATTCCCATGAGGCACAACACAAAACACACACACACACACACACACACACACACACACACACACACAGCAATCACTTCTATGATCTCACATCTCAAGTTGTCAGTACAAAGAAAGGGACTAGTGTGGTCACTTTGAAATAGGAGACAGCATAATGTCTACTTTAAATAAACATGCCTGAAATTATAAACCACAGTCAGAATGACAAAACTAGATTTTCTGGTGGCCGTAAGAGACAGGTATGCATGTAATGGATCAGTGTGGAGTGTGACAGCAACTGCTTCCCCTGCTGCGCTGGGGCACATATTACTGTTCTGTGAGTCCAGCCGCTTGTAGTGGCCGCTATGGTGGGCATGGTAGCTTTGCCATTACGTTTTCCCTGGGGCTCATGTGTAACTGTGAGGCAGTGATACTCTTTGTCCAAATCAACTCATGAGGGCCATTCCCAGTTAAGGAGGAAGGGTGTTTGAGACCCAGTACCAGTCTATTGGCGCCTGCGGGCAAAGGCATGGCCATCCAACCCAGATACGTTTGTTCTGTGGCCACTCACTGAACACCCAAACGCTTACCAGTTGTCTTCAGATTGAGCGTTCTTTGTGTGAGGGTGGAGCAGGTATGTGTGGATTAGCACACACGCAGGATTTCCCTCAGATGATTTTTTGGACACCCAGCTGATGTCTTTGTCTTCATCACTAGTCCCGCTCTCCTGCACGGTGCTGTGGTCTGCTTACGTCCTAGGAAAGAAAGACACTTAGAGCACTTTGGGGCTGCTGCTGGTTGTATCTGCTGTGTAGATCCTGGTTTCATTACGCTCATATATTTTATCATTTACTGTCTCTCCCAGTTGTCAGAATTATAACAACTAAATTTTTATTGTGGATGCCGTAAAAATCACGGCAGTATCATAATTTTTACAAAAGTTGTCTATATAATTTTCAACATTGTATAAATTCAAATTCCCAGTTCACAAATTTTGGTGTAAGTTAAATTTTTTCATAGCTTATAATTTCTTCCTACAAAATTATCTCTAGAAAATGTATAGATGTTATTTAACAGTGTGTTTTCTATAGGTTCTTATTTTCATATTTTTGGAGTTAAAATTATTAGCTGAAAATTTCTTGTTACTTTAAAATGATGAGAATAATTCAATTTTGAACTCAGACTGTTAGCTTCAAATTCTTTCGTTGCATAGAAAAAGGAATTTGCTGGTGTAAGACTCAAACTTCACGTATAAATAAGTAGTCTTTAAAAAAAATTCTGTTCCATGAGCTTATCCAATTACAAACTTAAACTCACGAAGTTTGTATTTTTAAAATGATAAACAAGTGCTTTAAGTTAGTTTTTCTTGAAGAAAGTTTTAAAATTCTAATCAACTTTCAAATACTCGCTCAAGCCTTCATTGCGTGGCCTGGTGGGAAGAAGGGAATGTACTTCTCATCCCACAATAGAGGTTTAGTATGCACATTAAATAACATGTGGGAAAGACAGCGCTCTTGACCAAACGAAGTTTTTATATCAGACCTTTAAAATTTCAACAGAATTTAAACATTATTTAGATAAAACAATCATGTTACAAAGACGACTTTTAACAGGATCAGGCCACCCACAGTGTGGCTATGGTGTGCAAGCCACCCAGTGAGACGAGGTGAGGTTTTCATCTTTGCTTAAAGTATAGTCACTAGACCAGATAATGTAGAAACTTTTTACAAGCAGGTCAGACAGCTGAAAGCAGTTTATCCTCTCTCTCTCTTTTTTCCTCATAGCTAATTAAAATAATTCACATGTTTCAAAATTTAAACTGTTTTTTGTATAGCAAATTTTGTCTTAGAAAAACAGCATTCATTAAAGTGATACATATAATTTGTGCTTTTTAAAGGAAAGAATCTTACGAAATGTCCTGCTTGTACCTAATTTTATTAGATTCAGCTGATTTAAGAAACAGTAATGACGCTGTGTTAAGGTTTTGTCATTTAGGTTTATATAATTCTCTGTGCCTGCAGCAGAGGGATAGATAATTCTGTCAAGAAGTAGGGTTAGTTGTCATGACTGTTCTTAAGAGCTTTTTCTGAAAACAGTTTCCCTTCTCTAATTTATTTCCTGATAGTGTGATATACAATTAATAAAACTTAACTGGTGTGTGTGTTCCTCATTCTCCAAAATAATGAAATAGCCTAAGCACCCACAATTGGTAAAAAAATTTCGACGAGTAGATAAAATAAGTTTAGAGTCACATTGGAAAAAATTACTTAGGCTTAGTAAATGTTGTTGCTTTTAATTAGATACCATTCTTAACATGTGAAAGGACTTATAAAACATTTTATTTTAGTAAACCGTGAAAGATCTCTATATAGGTAGCTTTTGTGTTCAAATTCAGGTCACTGTCACCTATGTTCTTTTCCTCTGTTGGAAACAGGAGCGAGTAACACTGCTGACACATTATTTCAAGAAGTGTTAGGTCGAAAAGACAAAGCCGATTCCACTAGGAATGCCCTCAATGTGCTGCAGCGATTTAAATTTCTCTTCAACCTTCCTCTCAATATTAAACGGAACATTCAGAAGGTAGAGTATGTGCAGCCATAGATGCTGCCCGTGTTAAAGCTGCCTTAAGGTATTTTAGATTAACCAGTGTGCTTACTGCTCTTTCCTGACGATCTCACGGTGCTTCTTCTTTTCAAGGGGGATTATGATGTGGTCATTAATGATTATGAAAAAGCCAAGTCACTCTTTGGGAAAACAGAGGTGCAAGTTTTCAAGAAATGTAAGATTTTTTTTTTGTTACTTCTAGACCTTTCCTTTGCTGTTTTAAGAAGGATGTGGCGTGTATATTCTACAAAGAGTGCTGCTTGCATCTTAGATCTCGTTTATGTGGTGCTGTCTTTAAAATGTAAAACAATTGGTTCAAAATAAGGTCACAAGTTTTCTTCCTGCTATGCAGTGGGAATGAGCACGTATGGTGGGCGCTGGTCTTAGACACTCTGCTGCTTACTAACCACAGTGCTAGTGAAAGCTTTCATACTAGAAGAAAGCGGTGACAAGCATTTTAGAGATGTGGAAACATGCATTTCAGTCTTGAAACAGAGTATTTATGAGTTCTAATCTTACTCTAAAGCAAGCTCAATACTTCTAAAAATTACTCTGAATACCAGGTTTACAAAAGAAGAGCTTAAATATCTTATGGCTGAGAACTTATTAACTAGGAGAAATACCATAGATCTTATTAAATTTAAAAGAATGAAACCCATAAGGTCTCAAAAAGCAGAATTTATTTCTTTACTGTGGTGAAACTTACATGCAATGAAATGCACAGACCTTACATGTTACAGGTCACTGAGTTCTGACGAATGCTTGTGCCTCCCGTACACTTGGGATGGTGTGTTTTGATCCCTCCACAAAGGTCCCTTGTGTGTCTTCTCAATCAAAAAGCAACTAGTATTCCACTTTCTGAAATTTGATTTTAAGTTCAGTTCTGTAAATCTTGTATCTTTTAAAAATAGATTATGCTGAAGTAGAAGCAGGAATTGAAGATCTAAGAGAATTACTTCTAAAGAAATTGCTCGAGACTCCATCAACCTTACATGACCAAAAGCGTTACATAAGGTAAAACTTCTGCAAGAATTATGACAGATTGTGTATATGTATGGGATATATTGTGAAACTTGCAAAGCTTATTTGGGGCAATCAGGAAAGTAATGAAGTAGTGAAAGGGAAGACAATAGAAATTTGGAGGTATTTGGTATAGGACATGAACATTGCTTGAATATGAATAAATAGGTAGCAGTTATGAGAAGGAAAGATGACCTGCCAGGCTGACCAAAGGAAAAACAATTTCACCGCTCAGTCACCTGTTTCTCCATCTGACTTCCAGGTGGTCTGGGTGCTCCGTAAGTAGGTGTTCCACTGTGGGAGGTTAGAGCTCAGGGATGGCTGGACGGTAGCCAAGGGTGTGGGGATGTTTCTGTGAAAATATGTCAGTTTATAAGCCTGTAGTGATCATTGAAAGAAGCAGTTGTGGTAATATTAGGTTGGGAATACTTTAAAAAATAACCATTAGAATTAGAAGAGATGGCCTCTCGGGGTGGTAGAGAAGCTGAGGACCGAGCATGTCTGTAGAAACGAACCTTTCATGCTGGGCAGCTCGCACAGGTGCCCTTCAGTTTCTTCATCTGCAGAGCGAACACAACAGGCAACAGACCCGCGTCTCAGGGTTGTTGGGAAGGTGATCCATCCAAGGAGTGTTAGGAGCAGGCTGTAAGTTTTATCTGTGCATAACTTACACACTTGGAGATGAAACATAAACCATAAGATTTTTTTTTTAATCTGGGATTTAAAAATACTGACTTATTTTCTGCTTGGCTATCATAAGTGTGGTCTGTTTTTAGAAGAAACTGTTATTTCCCAAATTCACTGACTTCTTTAGTGAAATCTACTAAAAATTCAGTAACTTGAAAATGAAATAGACTACATATTTGTACACATTTGCCTGTGGCCATTGAAAATACTGTCTTTAGGCCTGGGAAGATGGCCTGGCCCCAACACTGTTGGGAGGGACTAATGACCTGCACTTAAATGTTTTCTAGTGATGGGAGCGGTGGGAGCAGATGTAGGACAGGGTTTAGCAATGGAGCAGAGAGCAGTGAAATTGACTGCTGCTGCTGCTGCTGGGAAATGCAGGCTATGGTCACACTGGACTGGGTCCTATCTGTGTTTTCTTTCTGGCCAAAGGGCCGAAGTGGGCAGAGGAACCTGGGCTTGTTCAGCACACACAGCCCGGACACCTGCTTCCCTGGTGTCACAGGCCCCCCTTGCCTGTCTGAGGAAATGTATACACAAGGAACTTTTCTGGATGCAGAGAGAGTAGAAGTAAACTCGGTACGAATCAGCCAAGTGCCCCAGAGGGTTAGCGCCCTTGTCACATATGAATGAGCTAAATTTGCTTCCAGCTGTACACTGAACTCCTGAGTCCAAAATTGAGAAGGCACTGAGAAATCTGGTGATTATCTTTAAAAACCACATTTTTAGCATTAATGAATAGAAAAATAAAATGAGATCAGAGCCAGGTCAAGTCTGTTTGGCTTTAATGTCTGCGGTGATAGGGCCTGTGAGCACCAGGTAAAGCCAGACAGCCTGGGCACAGCCACATGTGTCAGATTGTGGCTGCCGTGTATACTGCTGTGCTGCCCAACTCCCCCCAGGCGGAACTGAAGACAGCCTCTCCCTGTAGCTCAGCCAGAAGCAGAGCGTCCTCTCTTCTCTCTGTGGCAGTGTGGCCCTGCTTCTGGAGCGGCTCAGTCACCAAAGAAAATGGCTGAAAATGCTTTTGGGTTTCCTTTATTTTCCCCAGAGTTGAGCCCATTCTCATTGAACATGTGCCTCCTTAAATTCTAAAACACTTAATCTGTGCTCGTCAGAATTAAGAGTCTTTATCTCCCTACCTTCCTAGAAAGCCTCTTTCAAAAATGTTCTTCAATATGCCATTAAAAAGAAAAGCAATAACCTCTACCTTCTGAACAAAGATCTTTGTAATGAAACTGCCAGTTTTAAGCTTTGTATTAAAATGAAAAGAGATGTACTGGAGTCTAGAACAGAACATCACACTTTCTAACGGAAACATTCCCTAGGGTTTTTGAGACAGGAACTTCACTTTTCTTCATAAATATTTCTAAGAGCCTTCGGTTTCATATTAAGCTAATAGAGGATTATTAAAAAATTCAGGGCCATAGTGTATATGTTAAAGAGATTTAGAATTTTAAAAGTTACAAAGCAAATTTACTGGTCTCCTGCTTAAGGGCCCCAGTGCTACAGTGACTGCATTCTTAGCCAGTGTCTTCATGGTGGAAAGGGTGGAAAGGCAGCAGCTTCTGTAAGGGAGCGTGCTCTGCGTTGCTGTGGACAGAGAACTGGGGGTGAACGGAAGTGCTAGGTGCGCTGCAGTGTCCAGATGCACGGCAGCCATACTGATAGGGAGAGTGTTGCAACTGCTGTTCTCGCGGGAAAGAACAGATCGTGTGTTCTTAGGAAAGGAAAGACACAAACTACTATTTGCTGCATTTATATCCCAGTTAATAAAAGAGTCAAGCTCTGTGGGAGAGGAAAAATCAGATTGGATTTGGGGAGCTTGTTTGGATTGAATTCCTCATAGTAAGCTAAATGTAATTTGTTGGAATGTGGTTTTCTTCTGAGGATTGTGTTCTCACAAATGAGGAAGGCTCTTAGGTGCCTTCTTTACATGGGTAAATCCTTCCTTTAAGTTGGCTTCCTCCCACTCAGCACATAGACACAACTGTTTGCAGCCCCTGGACAATTGCAGGGAGAACAGACAACCATCTCAGTGCTTGGCAGGCAGAATTGCTGCTCCCTGGGGAGTCAGGCCTCTGGGCCATTAGCTCCTGAGAGTCAGGGTTGGCGAGGGGCGTTCCTAAATGCATACCAGGATTCTGCTCAACATCTTGTTTGTTGTGAACTTATTACAAAATGGATTTGTTTCTCCACTGATTAGCTGCTAATTGAGATGTCTGAGTAATGAGTACCCACTCCTGAAGAAATGCGGGCATGCCCCACGGTGATTAGGACTTGGCTAAGGTCACAGCTTGTAACCATCAATGAACATTTATCACGGACCACAAATTTTTAACCTCAAGACAAAAGAAGCTGAGGGTTAGAAACTATTTTAGGGCGGTAAGCCCATTCGAGCGTGCTTCTGGAGTTGGCACGTGTGTATTATACAAGGGCTCAGAGCCAAGCAAGTAATGTTTGACAGAAAAATTTCAGTTGAAATATATTTAAATTTTTTAGATGGATGTGGGTATTTCTTGTGCAAAGAAAACTTTAAATATTTTAAGAACTATTGAAAGTTAAGAAAGTGTCCATCTGTACTACATTTCATAGAGAAATTGTCCCTCAGTTGTGAATTAGTTTACGCCCTAGAGGTAAGTGCATATTGTTAGAGACCTTAAGTTTCAGTGGCCTCTAACATACGACATCGCAGGACAGTGTCACATTGCCATCCAGTGGCCGTATTTCATACCAGAAAGGGGGAGATTTTCCACTCAGTGCCCTCTGCTGGCTCCCACCTAGGTTAAATGAAATAACTATCCAGTAATGAAACACATGAGAGAGGTGACTTTAAATGTAAAGTTAATTTTTCCCTCTTTCTCAAAAATAAAAAAAAAAGAACAAAACCCACCCCAGGTTTAGGTTGAACAGCTTTGCTTTGTGGGTCTTGATTAATGCTTACTGTAATGTGGTTTATAGGAGTGGAGTAGATTAGAGGGATGGCCAGTGGATCTCTGTGCACTCTGGTCCGCTGGTTTCTTCTTCCCCGACTCTCCTCATCTTTCTGTTTGTTTCTCTCCCTCCCCCTTTTCCTTCTCCCTCTACCTACCCCTTTTGTTTTTCTTTCTTATTTTTCTTTAAATAAGAAAGTGAGAATAAGTTGAAATGTGAAGAAGTGTTCTTAAGTTCTAAGTGTTCTTGACTTAGGTAAAGAGATGAATTAAAAGCCTGCAGCTGGGTCTGCAAAAAATGGCTCAGTTGTTAAGAGCACTGGCTGCTCTCCTAGAGAACCTGGGCTTGATTTCCAGTAACCACATAGACATTCACAGCTGCCAGTGCCAGGGAACCCACAGCCATCTTTGGAAGTCCACAGACACCAGGGACACTATATACATAATATGGGCGTGTGCGTATACATGAAATTAAAAAGGGAAAAACCCACAGCTTTATTATTTTCTGTTGAGTGAAAACAATTTAATACATTTCATTATGAACAAAATATTAAAGGCAAATATTGACAACTGCTTTTCTAGTTAGTTGAGTTTTAGTTTTTCTTTAAAAAATGGTAGTGCTGTTACAGCAGTCCTTGCCTTTGCTCTTATAACAGGAGGCCTCTTGCCCTTTGTTCTTTCAGGTATCTCTCTGACCTCCATGCGCCTGGTGACCCTGCCTGGCAGTGTATCGGAGCTCAGCACAAGTGGACGCTCAAGCTCATGCAAGACTGCAAAGAGGGCCACATGAAGAGCCTAAAAGGCAAGAGATTCTCTTCCAGCTTACTTGTTAGTGCTTAGTAGTTAATAGAATGGTGACGAGAGTTTTTTGTTTGTTTGTTTGTTTTGTTGTTGTTGTTTGTTTTCTGTTTTTCGAGACAGGGTTTCTCTGTAGCTTTGGGGCCTGTCCTAGAACCTTGTAGACCAGGCTGACCTCGAACTCTCAGAGATCCGCCTGTCTCTGCCTCCTGAGTGCTGGGATTAAAGGCATGTGCCATCACTGCCCAGCTTGAGATTTTCCTGATATTGGTAGCTGTCGTCATTGCTGTTGGCCCCGTGCCCCACTGTTTAGCACTCTACCTACCAGTGGGTGCCAAAAATAAGGGAGAGCACTCTTAATAAATCTGTGGTTTGGGTTGTCCAGCAGTATTGGCAAAACTTTTTTCTTTGCTGGGAGAGTTAAATTTTACAAGGGGATGGCACAGTGCATGGTGCGGTAGAAGCTGCACTAGTCCTTGGTAAGATCCCCTCTTCTTCAGGCCTGTCGGGTCACTTGTGGACCAGGTGGGTACCAAGTGCTAGACAGACAGTGCTGGGTATAAGAGAAGCAGGCCTTGCCTCCTGGGGTCCCTGGAAGAGGAAGGGCAATGTGCTGACATGCAACTAGGCAGTTACAGCAACAGTGCCAGAACAAGTGAGTAAAAGGAAAACGACAAAGCTTCTGAAGGAAGGTAACTGAGAAGAGTATTTCAGACAGTTGGTTTTGACAGCATATGATATGGACAGTCTTTGGAAATCTTCAGAGTGCCAGGCAGTCATTTTTCAGTCCACTCAGTTCCATAGACTGACCATCAGAACCTCAGAAAATTTTTAACATCTGTCATCTACTAGTTTCTACTCAGGCATACCCAGCATTTTGACATTATGACAGAAAATTGTGCTCTACAAAGTTCAAGTTCTCAATCTTGAGAGTCAAAAAAGCAAAACAAACAAATCCACCCAATAGACAGACAAACAAAACAAATCCAGTTTTATGTAAATTTATGGCTATGTGATAGCTACATTCATGGCTGTCATGTGGCTCAAGCAGCCCACAGGTTAAGGACTGGATATGCCTGCCCAGTTCTCTGCCGGCAGAAGACGGAGTACAGGTCACATGTAGACAGGCTGCATCGTCAGTGTCCTGCCAGAGCCCAGGACAGTGGGAAGCAGACCTGCTGCAGCTTTGGGTTTATGAACACATAAAAAATATTTTCAGATGCTGTAAGTAGGTTTGATTATAATTGTGCAAAGGTTGGGAAGTGCAGAGAGACTATGAAATCATATTGCGGGGTACCAGGGTACCTAGCCTGGCGGCAGGAGGACAAAAAAGGTTTCTGGAGCCGTGATAATGGTGCTCAACACCGCCGTCGCTCACTGGCTGCACACAGAATGCCTCTGACAGTGGACTGTCTTACCTGCCCTTGTGAGAAACAGTCTGAAGAGATAATTTAGTATGAAAGTATACAAATTTCTGGGGTATTTCTGCTTGCTTGTTTGAAAACAACATCCTTGAAAGTCTGATGCCACTTCTACCTGAGAGAGCTGATCTCCAGTATTCTACCACCCAAAGATCTGAATCTTGCTTTCCTCCATGCATGACACTGTGTGAATTAGACAAGTGCTCTTTCCTGCTGTCTTCATGTTCTGCATTGCTATGTATATTTGTATTTCTGCGCTTAAAATCAGCATTTCAAAAGAAAAGGTGAAAAGCTCACATGTAATCAGATCCCTCTAGTTTTTTTTTCTTGAGAGTGTGTGTAGAACTTCCTCAGTAGAGAGAATATTAGTTATAAGCTTTACCTAGTTCATTTCATAGCTTTTTCTCAATTGAAAGTAAACTATGGCACCTTACAGCTCCTTGAACCAACTCTGCAGACTTCATGATAATACCATTTAATTTCCTAAACTCATTAGGCAAATTTAAATGGGCAATTATTGAATTTAATTTTTCATTTAGCCTTCTGAATATGCTTAAATGTACCTTTTTGCTAATAAATACTAGTATGAATTATTTGAGTAATTTTTATGTTATTTTTTTAAAGTAAAGTTTTTTAAGATTTATTTATTTATTATGTATACATATATCCTGTAGGCCAGAAGAGGGCACCAGATTTCATTACAGATGACTGTGAACCACCATGTGGTTGCTGGGAATTGAACTCAGGACCTCTGGAAGAGCAGTCAGTGCTCTTAACCTCTGAATCACCTCTCCAGCCCCTATTCAAATAATTTTTAAACTATAGTTTTTATTCCTTGAAAGTTTCTAATATTTATACAGTGTATATTGACCATATCCGTCCAATGTTACCTTCTTCCAGTTTCCCCTCGTGCCCCAACCCATCTCCCTCTCAACTTTATGACTTCTTTTTATTTTTTCCTTTTGTTGTTAATATCCCCAAGTCCAAATAGTGCTGGATGTAAATAATTTATATATATAACATTTAATTAAAAGACTGATGTGATCTCTTGAAGAAGCAGTTCATATTATTTCATTTTAGAAAACTACATGCGTGTGCATGTACACACACAGTGCTGGGGACTAAATTCAGGACCTTATGTATACTGCCAGCCGCTAAGCTTATTTGACAGCAAGATACACACACGCACACACACACACACACACAATTTCGCATATACCTACCTTAGTTTAATTAGTTATTATCTTATAGCTGTTCCCTCACCCGCTACTCTCCTCTTCTTCATTCTTTACTATTTGAAGTAGGTCACATAATTATCTATAAATTTTTCAGAAGTAAGGGATATTTAAAATTTTTAAATTAAAATATCAGTATTGGTTCTTGAAATATTATCAGTGATTTATTTCTATTTGAGTGTTTCTGTTTCTTTGTTTATTTGTTTGTTTTTGAGACAGGATCTTTTTTTGTAGCCCAGGCTGGCCTAGAACTTGCAGTGATCCTCTGGTCTCCCGCTTCTGAATCCTGGAATTGCAGGTGTATGCCACTATTCTTGGTATTAATGACTTACTAATAACAAGTATCTGTCAGTTTTCAAGTTCAGTTTAATTTTCTCCAGTATCCTTTCTGTGTATTTATGCCATCCCTTTTTACACTTGATCTTAGCCAAAAGCCAAGAAGCAATGATCCCATTACTTCTTAACTGATACTTCTGTAGGCATATTGGCAATTGTGCCCTGTGCACAAGTTGAGTTTGTTTTCTAGCATAGAGGAGCCAATGGGAAAATACATCGATTTTGATCCTTTGCACGTGGATGTTTTCATGTCAGCATTTTGTGTGTATATGCCATTGCCTATGTTACCCCTTTAACACCTGCTTCCAGTTTGACAGGCAGTGTAGTGATGGTGACATGTTTCTGTGTGTGCGAGTCTTTATCTAAAACACATGCCTTAAGTGTAAGTTTACAGGAAATAAACAGATGTTCTGTCTTGTGATCAATAGTTGCCGATGAACTCCTATCAGATACTTAGAATTTTCTTAGTTAAGCATGCAGTAATGTAAGGCAGCGTGGAAGAAGGTCCTTCATCCGTCCTACACGGTGATGCGATGGAGGGGAGGGAGCTAGAGGGATCTGTAGCAGCGGCTGGCCTCAGGTCCGTCTCCTCTGCGAGGAGGTGTCACAGGAGTCCTCCATGCACTGAAGATGGGAAGGAGGAGCGTGTGTCCAGATAGGTGTCCCACCGTGCTGCTCTTGCTAGGTCTGTGAATCACATGTCTGCTGTGGGAGTTCCTTCAGCTCCTTCAGCCAATCGCCGCTGAGTTATACGGTTGAGGGTTGGGGGAGGAATTTTATAAGCACAGGAATCTTAAAAAAAAAAAAAAAAGAGGGATAATTGGATTATGGGATAAATAGATTTGTACTTGTGAGTTATTGCTTTTAGACAAACATATTGGTATCGATTCTTATATATTGATACAAAGTTAAATTATGTTGACTATTTTATGCATGCATGCTTCATGCTTCTACCTCTGTTTAAAACATTTTTATGTATTTGTATATATATATTGTATTGATATATGTATATTTACCATATTGCATTGTACACTTCTACCTCTGATTAAGATACTTATATATTGTTTATGTATTGATATATATATTTACCATATTGTAATGTATACTTGCACATTGTTTATATTTGGAGGTCACATTGTCCTCATTTATTGCACAATTGTTTATTATCTCAGTCTTTAAGTTAGATAGATATTGAGAATTATATAGATCAACAGTCATCTAAGTTTGTCATTTATAATTAGACTAATCAGGTTCTTTAGATATATAGAGATTATATTCAGTATAGATAGATAATCTTCAACCTCTTCAAAGAGCTGTAAAAAATGGCCTTTAATCTAATTCAGAGTTCTATGGTAGGGAGACACAATCACTCCTGACAACACTGATCTATGCCCGAGAGAATGTTGAGCACCAAAGACACTCCACCTGGAGCCTTTCTTCTTGGCAGAACTGGCCTTTGGGTAAAAAAAATGCTCATACCTCAACTACTGACAGAGTTACAGAATATCCGTAAATGGATAAAACAAGACTGTCATATCCTGCCAAGACAGGGTAAGATAGTTTTAAAGTTTCTTGCCTTTGAAAATGGTATGTCAGTTACATCAGGCCTTAGCCAAAGTTGGTTGCTTCAACGCTGCAAATATGACTTTGGATGTTTGTCCAGGTAGCCAGTTGTCTCTGCGATTTGTTATATGTTCTGGAAGTTGTTTGATTGCACTTCCTAATTACTCAGATAACATTATTTCCCTTCTCAGATCTTCGATGGGATTGAAGATTATATAAATGTAGTTACTTTCCTTTCATGACTTGGCCAAGTTATTTGTTATACAAGACTTAAGCTAGTTAGAATAGGATATTTGTATTTATTGTATATAATTTCGTAGGTTTGTACTTATTGTATATAATTGCGTAATAGGCTTAGAACTCTCTTACTTAAACAAAAGGGGGAGATGCTGTGGGAGTTCCTTCAGCTCCTTCAGCCAATCGCTGCTGAGTTACCAGCCCATTGGGGCGTGGTCTCTCTCCCTTTAAAAAAAGCAGCGGCTGTCCTCCACTCTGTCTTTGTCTTCCGGCTCCGTTTCCGGCCCCTGGACTCCTTTCCTGTTCACGTGGAGGGGCTGTTGTCTGGGACGGTAATCTGTAAGTTTTTTCCCCTTTGAATAAATAACCATTCTATTAATCATAATTCCAAACTGGTGTGGGATTGTCTGTGACTTACGCCTTCACATGTCTCCCCATCTCCCTGTGCTCGCTGCATGGTTGCAGCAAGTATTCCATCAGCCGGGATTTCTTTGGTGGGAAGGCAAGCTGACCGCGGGCTGCTTAGGAAGACCTGTGCTGGAACTTCCCAAGCTGCATAAACCTCTGACTTGCTGTGATTGTTGGTGCTTGTTTCTGTCACAGGTGCATTTTATTAAGGAAAGGCGGTATAATGCTAACCAGGAATCTCTGAAGTGATATGCTTAGGATAGTAAGTGTTCTATGTTGGCATGCTTGAGAAGATGAAGGTGACTGCTAGAAGGGCCCAGATGTTATAGTTGGATCTGAGCAGGGCGTCTCTTCCTTTTCCTCTAGTGCTATAGGACTCGAGGGTGGCAGGGGTGGAAAAGCTTACACGATGTTACCTGTGGCTTGGTTTAACAGAGTACCTGATTGCCTGCCAGACCCAATCCTGGCGGCATTGATTGTAGCTGTCGGTTGAAGGCTCCTGCATGTGAGAGGGTAATTAATATTCCACCTGTCAGGTACTGTTTAGAAGAGGCGTGCTCTGTATTTCATCTAGAACCCCATTGTCAGAGTGCTGTGGTTTCCACAATGAAAGCTCGCAATCTTTCCCATCTAGAAACAGCTGGTCTACGGCTTTCTATTACAGCTGTTAGACTGCTAACTCTGGAGAAGAGAAGTGGATGCAGTGTTTTAAACCCAAACCAAGCAGTGGCTAAGAACTGAGTTTGTGAAATAAAACCCCGTTTTAAATGGAGAGACTGTAAAAGCAGGGAAGGAATTCTTGGTGTCTTTTTGACCTGTACTGAGGACTGGGATGGGCTCTCCTGGGGACATCAGTTGTTACAGTTGCCCTGGCAGATGCTGCTTATCAAATGAAGGGCAGTCAGTGGGAGGGCTTGCTCACAGAGCTGGCACCCCAGATATCCTCTCCTTGCCCAGTTCCCTGGGTCCTGGCCCTGAAACCCAAGTGTGATCTGTGGACATTTCTCCATTGAAAAGTATTGGGATAAAACCAATGTTTTATGTTGGAGAAATGTAAGTATTTTTAGTTTTTTCAAAGTTTGATGATTTATGCACATTATAAAACCCTATCTTGAAAGTTTGAATACAGATAGAGGATTTGAGTGTGGTGTTTTTCCAGCCTGAGCTGGAGTGACCGTCCTGCTTCTGGGGCCCCGAGTGCAAAGCACCCAGTGCTCTGAACCACTGCCCATGTTAAACTTTTTCCAGTGCATCAGGACTGGTCTCTAGGAATTCCTATGAAATAGGTCCAAAATTAGAGTACGCCTTAGGGTTTCCTGGCAGGAAAAGGCTTTGGTTAGCCCCCTGCTGGAACTCTCCTACGGACTTTGAAAGGTGGTCTTCAAAGGTGTCTTTTCTTTTGTTCCTGAAATGGCTTGATTGTAACTCTTGAGAGCAGCTGGTTGTCTGGTAAACTGGGGGAAAGGCCATCAGCTGCTCTGGCATCTTGGGAGCTCTGCTCTAATTAGGACTTCCAGAAGGACTTCCTAGAATTAGGGCTCAATGGGAGACACTTAGAAGAGGAGCCAGAACTTATGTAAGCAGCGAGTCCTTAAAAATAGATACACAGCAGAAGGAGGGAGCGTTCATACTCGGCTCAGGTTGTCTTTGAAGACTTGCAGGGAGCATGTTGCCCCTTAGCAGTCTTTACTCATTTCACAGTGGCGTGTGGGCTGTGGGCTTTGCACCCAGTGGAAGTGGCTCAGCATCCGAGTGCTCAAGGTCCTGAGTTTGATGCCCAACACTAAATCCAACAGCTAACACCTAAGATTTGAGTGATTTCAGACAGGTAGCAGTTTGTTAAATACTGAGAAAACTAAAATACTTGTTTCTCCAAGAGCCTTAAGATATAAAGGGTCCGTTTCAGCTGAGGCTCATTGAATAATAGTATCTGAAATTTGATCATCTTTATACAGTATAATTCAACTATGTTTTTATTGATATTCGTCTAAAATATTGAAGTTATCTTTATGTACACACTTTATTCATAAACATTTTAAATAATGGGGCTAGTGATACAATTCTGATATTGTTCTAATGGAAGAGTAGGGTGGTTTTCTTGTATTTGTTTAAGTTGCAGAAACTGTTAGCTTCATTGAATTTTCTTAGAACTATAAAAATAGTTCCTTAAGGTATATGTTGTACATATATTAAGTACTTTAATAGAAATATACTTTTTATTTAAAGTTATAATGTGATAACAGTGTGTTTGTTTACATTGGCTTTAGAAGAGAGAATGTTTGGCAGGATTTGGTTACCTGCTTTAAGTCTGGAAGCTCTATAGGGACACACAGGATAGGATAAAGTGAGTGCAGGAGAGGGAAGCATGGGAGAAGTGCTAAGCCCAAAGCCATCTTCTTCCAGCCAGGCGAGGGCAAACATTTCTATTTTCATCTGTCTTTTTTTTTTTTTCAGAAGGCGGAAGAGCATCATGAATTAGAGTTAGAGTGCACAACTTAGAAATTGTCACTTTCGTTTGAAAGTGGCATAGGTATATATAAGCAGTCGTATTTGCTAGAACATAGATTGGCACTTTTTAACACAATTGATTGTAGATTTCACACACACACACACACACACACACACACATATGAGAAATATGTGTAATTTGATGACTGTCTTAGTTCTCTTTTTTGTTGCTGTGATAGATACAACACTGACCAAAAGCACATGTGGTAGAGGGAAGGGTTTGATGCAGTTTCTGGACTATAGTCCATCATTGAGAAGTTAGGCAGGATCTCAGCAGGGATTGAGGCAGGAGCCATGGAGCAGGAGCTAAAGCAGAGGAATGTTGTTTACTGGCTGCTCAGCTTGCTCTCTAATACCACCTAAGACCACCTGCCCAGGGTCGACATCCCCCACAGTAGCCTGGGTTTTCCCACGTCAATCATTGATCAAGGAATTCTGCACAGACTTGTCTACAGGCCATTGTGATGGAAGTATTTTCTCAGCTGAGACTCCTCTTCCCCGATAACTCTAGCTTGTGTCAAGTTGACAAAAAAAACTAATAAGCACAATGACAATTTTACCTTTTAAAGAAAAATTGAGACACATAATTAATACCAGTAATTTAGACACATTTTTAAAAAAGAGATAAAGACTAGGAGTTTGGTTTGCCTGTGGAGTGGCATTCTGGGTCTCATAGTGAAAGGAGGGCTGCTGCGTGCCATAGGGACAGCTGCAGGTGTTCTCTCCTTGCAAGAGCACCTTCGCCATGGGTGCCCAGCAGCGGGCCCTTTGTGCTTTATTGTAAGTTTAACTCTAAACACCAAGTGCACGTCAGTTCAAAATGTGTGCATATTTCTTGGTAATTTTAAAATGGTGACTATTGCAAGTGTTTTTATTCTGTATTCTGTCATTTTTTAAATTCTTTGGCTTGCATAATATAGGCATATTTTCTCTATATAATCTATTTATAACTACTGTAAAGTGTTAAGACCTTAATAAAAGCACAAATAACCCTATTGGTTATACCCGCCTTATTACAAACTACCTAACTGACCAATTAGATGTTCTAGTGCCTTGAATGTTTATATCTTTAATTTTGTTTTCAAAATTCATTTCCTTTTCTAAACTGTTGTTTTGAATCTGGTGAAACACCCAGGAACAGGGCCTAGAACTGGGCCGGGAAGCTCCACTGTGAGCGAGGGAAACTGGTGACCGTGACTCCCGTGGGTTAATTGGATTAAATTATTCCCTTTAAATTGAGGAAATCTCTCTGTTGGTGCTTCAAATATATAGAGTCAGAAGATCAAAGAGCATTTTTATCTGTTGACACAGGTCTAATTCGTGAGGAATTTGTAATTCTGCCTTGATACACCCACCCCCACCCAGCCTTGGCATTGAAATTCCTCTGGTGGTGCTTGAAAGGATTCTATCCGGCCTCTGCCTTAGGCTCCTGGCCCTGCGTGTTTGGTCAACAAGCAACAGTGGGTGGTCGGGCCTCTGCACAGGACAAGGGCCCGCTGTGCACAGGAAAATGTGTTCAAAGGTGTTTAAGGGTGGTGAGGAAGTAGGCTGCCCTCCTGAGTCTGGGGCCGTGGATCACTGCTCCCCCACTATTGTGGACTGTGAGAAATTTGCCACAAGAGGCTCGAGGCCTGAAAATACAGTGAAAGTATTCACCTGGCTCCACATCTGCGTGCTTACACTGCGTACTCTTTGCCCTTCACGCTGTTTATGTATAGAGCCTGTTAAACAAATTTTAACCAATATTTGCATTTGAAATAGGAAAATCCTTGCTTTTTAAAATTTGATATATGATAATCAGGATATATGACACATGATAAGGCTTCCTGGAAGCCTCCGGAAGATTTCTTTTTTCCAGAGTCTTCTATAAGTCCTTGTCACTCTTTAAAATTGATGAAGAGTCTCACTGAAGCTCTTTCTGAGACAGTTAAAAGCTGAAGAGCTTTTATCTAGTAGAAACTCTAATTTGCGGAAATATAATCAGAAATGTTTCAGATTCGTAGCAAATTGAAAAATGGTGATGTGACTGGGATTGAGCACCTTTAGTGACCCTAGAAAAATAGAGTGTGCTGCTCCTTTTTTTTTTTTTTTCTTTTTTTACAAGACAGGATTTCTCTGTGTGGCAGTCCTGGCTATCCTAGAACTTGCTTTGTAGACCAGGCTGGCCTCAAACTCACAGAACTACTCTTGCCTCTGTCTCCCTAGTGCTGGGATTAATGGCATGTGCCACCATGCCCAGCTGCTAGACTTATATACAGGTTTCCAACTGGTTTTCTCTTAGTAAAACAAGATTCCTGTTCTGTGTTTATATTATTTTAAAAATAATTCCTAGATTTAATGTTTGTTCCAATTTCTTTATCTCTGCATACGTCAAATTAGAAGAAAGAAACATACCAAAAAAAGCATTTTAAGAGTGTTGCTTCCACAGGTTATAGAAAATTACATTGGGAAAATAAGACCAACTTTTGATTGTCAGCAATGAAGAAATGTCATGTGTATGTGTTTAATGTTAAGTGTCTTTAAAGGCCGCTTTCTTTCAGGCGTTTGGTAAAGTTATAAATTATACACGAGTTTGTGGAAGCTGGGGATGCAACTAGATGCTAAGGTTTCCTTCTTGAATTGTGTTGGTAGTGTTACCTGTACACAGGGATAGTTAGTGTTCATGGCTTATGCTGCAGAGCTGTGTCCCTGCTTGAAATGCTATCTCCAGAGTAATCTCTATTGGGTAGTTCTTCAGCAGATGCTTCCACAGATCCTGGTGCCAGGGAGAGGGGAAGATCGCATTCATTCATTCATTCATTCATTCATTCATTCATACATTCAAGGAGTGGTTTGCATCTGTGCTCAGTGTGAAGTGGCACTTTATTTATACCTTCATTCAAATAACTCTGCCGATCAAGCCCTAATTGTAGAGCTGGTAGGAAAAAAGGATGCTTTCCATTTTGTCCATACAGATGATGCACAGCTTTAGATTGAAACTCTGAATCATTAAAATAAAATTTTAGCGGTACAGCAGTTGCATGGTTGCATTATTTAAAGCATTAGTCTTTGTAGCGCCATTTTTTGACGCAATGATCTGCTACTGACAGCCATGCAGCTTCCTCTTCAGATAAATCCCTGCCCTTCTTCCTGATGGGGACAGTTAGTAATAAATGTAGTAGCCTTGTATTTGACTGCAAGGTTTTTAAAGTTTTCCAGTGCTGGAGATGTAGCTCAGAGGTTAAGTGGAGCCAGTCCTGATCCCCAGAACTGCTGGTAACCCCTGACCCATGACCCAGTTCTATTCAGCAAAAATCATAAGAGTGTTTTTTGAGAAAATTTATGTCCAAGAAAACACTTGGTCAAAATTTATGCAAACTTAATACTATTTTGAAAAGAACAGGGCCAAACATGGCATCACAGATCTTTGTTCCCTGTCACCTACAAAAGGGCGCAGTGCAAACACTGTAGTGAAAGCCAGAAATTTTGTGGCAGTGGTGACTGTTCTCCTCAGCTGATTCCCAGTGGCCAGGTCTATGAGCTTTCAAAGAAAATCTGCAAAGTGACATCACCTTCAACTGTGTGTGCTTTAAAAAGATTACTTCATTTTAAATTATGTATCTGTTTGTGGTCTGTTTGGGTTTGTGCACACAAACGCCAATGTCCGGGAGGCCAAAAGAATTCCCTGGAGCCGGTCCCATGTGGCTGCTGGGAACTGAACTGAGGTTGTCTGCAGGAGTAGCAAGTGCACTTAGCCACTGAGTCCTCTCCAGTCCTGTTGTATGTACTTTGTGTACTGAACACGCTCTTTCCAGTCCATCATGAGAGTCTTGTATTATAAGGTGAAAACAATCAAGGAAAAAAAGGTTAACCTTTTGTGAAGTATTTTAAAGTTTTTTGCTGATTTTATAGTTTAAAAATGTGTTTCTTTTGTTCTTCGTTGTCTTATAGGAATACTCACTGTCAAAGCAACTCCATATCTGTAATCATTGAGAAATAAAAGTATCGAATCCTATAATTGAAGCTTCAAAGGAATGTCAGAATCTTCCAGGCTTTTTGATTTTTAACATGATTTGTAATAAATGGTTTGCTTTAAATAAATGTTTGAATAAATTTTCTCCCGAAAGCATAACTCTTCTAGTTTTCTGTAACACACTGTGGGACCTTTTGTCAGGGGAGAGAAACTCATTCCCAGTGTCCACCACTCAGAGGTTTAAAAGCTTACATGCAGCCCCGCAGCGCCACCTTCTGGTCATTGAACTCACATAGCGCTTACAAAGATGTTTCAGGTGTTGGACTCACTGGGCACATGCCATTTCAGCTACCTGCTCTGAGTTATCCTTGCTGCTAATGCTGTCAGTTCAGAAAGTCTTTCCTGTGTAGCTAACAGAGCTCTGAGGAGTGCTTTTTGGTGCAACAAAATATACCTAATAAAGATTATTATTAAAGAAAATGATAAAGCAGTCTTTAAATCAAAATTCAAGCCTTGCTTAAACACTAAATAATATAATATCAAACCATTTGAGTTAAAGTTGTTAAAATACCACTTATAGAGAAAGACATTTTCTGAGGATCCACTTAGTCAATGGTAATTGTAATAATTTAGGAATATAGATAGTTCATTTACATAAGACCTGGAAATGTTTCCTTCTTAATTATAAACATATGACCCCATAGCCTATAAAAGTAAAATGCAACATATGTTTATAAAGTAAAAGCATTTTGTGAAGTTCTTAATATCTGTGTTTGGTACATCAGAGAATTTGTGTTTTGATATTTCTTGAATTCTATGATTAATAACAGTGAAGACTGTAAACTACAATGTAAAATGTCATAATTCGTGAAAAGTTCGATACAGATTTTTCTGTTTAATGTGGAAAAAAAATCAAACATATCCTGCCTGTCTTGATTCTTTTCCTGTTGCCATTACAACATGCTGTGTATAGGCAGCTGTGGGAGACAAAGGTTCCCTCCTGCTCAGCTGGACTTCCAGTCCGTGGTAGCCAAGTCTAGGCAGCAAAGTCTGGCCACAGTCAAGAAACATCCTGCACAGTCTAGGACCCAACTTAGAGCGTGGTGCTGGCCCTGTCAGAACGGGTCTTCCCACCTCTGCTAATCCCGCCAGCATTTCCCTCACAGGCGTGGTGGAGACTCACCTACAGGGTCATTCCAGATCATTGCAGACAGCTACTAGTGACACCACCTTTAAACTCTACATCATATGCCCTTTCATTTTTTTTAACCTTCTGGATTTTTAGATATCTTGTTTTATATATAATATATTTCAAAGTAGGAGTAAAGGAACAGCAGTTGGCAGAGTCATCAGAACATAGTCCTCAAATATTGTATCCCACAAAAAATTGTCTACGTGGCATAATTTCCTTTCTATAAAACCCACTGGTAGTAGTAGTTTAGTGATGCACAGTAGCGAGGACCTGTGAAAAAGGGTCCTGTTCTTCTCACTGTACTCTCTGAATAGCAAGTGGAGCTATATTTAGTTGTTACTGATTTCTTTTCAGCCCCCAGTCAGCCAAAATCTAAAATCCTCCAGAACAATACACATAGGATTGCCCAGTAAATACTTACTAGATGTTACTGAGTAGCTATCATCTTATTCTCGTTAAAATATTATTTTAATTTCTAAAATTTTTTCTTTAGAACATGAAAATATCATGTCTTTAAATCATAAACTATAAGGAATATAGTTCTTAGTGAGTGATGACGTCAGTCCCTCTTACCTTGAGGGAGTCGTCAAGGTCCAGTGCCGAGGGGGTTGGAGAGATAAAATACTCAGTTCTTACTCCTGAGGCTGTGTTGCTGAGACTGTCACTAAACTGCCGATCCTCCTGCCACTGCCTCCTAAGGACTTCATGACTGGTGTGGGGTGCTCCATGGAAGCAGACATTAGCTGCTAGAATAGTAACAACGTGAGGTTAGAAGGTTAACTTGGTGGTAGGCACCAGGGGTGAAAATGGAGAATCAAATCCTATATTCCAAAGAGATCGACAGCGAAAGCCAGTATGAGTTGTGGCATTTGTGTGGTAAATATGTGTGTGTGGAGCCGTAAGAGAAACAAGAGTCGGAAGCCAAGGAAGATCCTTTCTAACCCTGGATCTTGTTTTGCAAAAGTTGACTTCTTAATGTCAGCATTTGTTCCATGGCCACACCTAATTTTGCTGCATTCATTCTTTCATAAAACCATTTTATTTATTTATTTATTCATTCATTTATTCATCTATCTATCTATCTATCTATCTATCTATCTATCTATTTATTTATTTTGCAGCTTGTCAACACCCCTCCCACCCCACCCCCACCTCGGTCCGCTCCTCTATTTTTGTTTAGTAAAGGACAGGTCTCCCATGAGCATCAACAAAGCATGTGTATTAGGTTGCTGTATTCACTCTGAGATCGTGCACTGACCCCACCACATTGACTCTTAGAACTTTGTATTAAGCTAAAATGGTGGATCAGGTTCTCTGCATGTGTCATAACAGACATAATGTTGTGAATCTGTTTAGGGCTGTACATAACTTGGTGGCACAACTCTTAAATGAGGCTCTGCACGCAATCCTAGGACTATAAGAAATTTTTTAAAAAGTGAAAGCTATTTGGAGAAAACTTTCTTTAAATTCTGTGTGTAGAAGAATGGAACGACTGAGCAGGAAATAAGCCCATGGTAATCGCTGATGTCATCTCTCTTCCAGGTAACCCTGGCCCGCACAGCCCCATGCTGGACCTTGATAATGATGTGCGCCCCTCGGTGTTGGGACATCTCAGCCAGACTGCGTCACTGAAGAGGGGTAGCAGCTTTCAGTCTGGTCGCGATGACAGTAAGTTATCACCCCTTCTGCATGATCTCTCTGGTGTGTACACTTCCGAAAGGATGTGGTAGGAAAGGCTCCATTTAATACCTCAGAAAATTGGCAGGTAGTAAAAAAGATGCAAGAGAATATAATACTCTTGAGTTCCCCCATGCTACACAGGGCGGGCCCTGGAACCACACTACTTTGCGCAGGCCTGGATGACTGAGCGACAGTATGCTATGTTCTTGCAGTACTTGTAGTACTCCAGAGCCTGTCTGACATCACTGTCTAGCAGCTGTGCCAGCCTTTGCCGCTGCTGGGAACTGCGACAACATAATTCACCTAGAAATCTGCTGTAAAAGATTTGGTCAGTTAAGCTTTCGGAATCAATTTGCCGTTTTTAAATAATAATTGTTAAGTCATTTTCCCATCATAAAATGGTTTCCATTACAATACTTATTATTGGATTTAAGAAAGGAGCTGAATTTACTCTCATTTTGCTCTTGTGGTTTCTCAAATAAAATTTTGTTTGTTTTAAGTCAGTGGGAAATCAGAATTCTCTCTTTTTCTTTGGTGCTACAAAACGATTCTCGTGATCAGCTGCCTTGAGACTTGTGTGTGCAGTGTGTATGAATCTGGGTGATTGCATGTCTGCACTGCTTGCTGTATACATGCATGGGTAGGGTACACAGGGACATGTGGACCATTCCGAGCTCTCTGCCAGTTTCAGTGACCACAGGGTCGTGGGTTCTGTCCATGTTGCTTTCACTTACTTCCCGGCAAAGACTCCATGAGATCAGGATACAGGTGAGTGTCCCACTCGCGGGAATGCAGAACCGAGGTCAGAGAGCTACCTGGTGGAGTCACAGTTCTTTGAGGAAATGCCATGCAGCTGCTGTGGTCAGGCAAATCTTTCAGTGCTTCAGTTTATAGAATTTAATTTGGGAGCTGCAGAGATTGCTCAGTAGTTAAGAGCCCTTGTTGCTCTTTGCAGATGGCGTAGGTGTGGTTCCTAGCACCCACATGGTGGCTCACAACCATCTGTACCACCAGTTCCAGGGGCTCCAATGCTCTTGTTTCACCCATGGGCATCAGACACCACAGTGCACATACATACATGCAACTAATACACACTCACATGAATCTTATAAAAAAATGTATTTAAATTAATTTTTTCAAAGATTTTCTTATTTTGAACCTATGATACTTCTGGCTATGGCCTGTGCATTCCAGGCAACATGCTGTCTGCCATTTCTAAAATAGTATGGTGTTAATCATATACTTTTAGGGAAAAAAAGCCATGTTGTCAGATGAAATTTCTTGGTATACTTGCCTGTTCTAGAAACTTTGAAAACAAAGTTTGTTCAGTTTAGAAAACTGTTGAATACAACAGTTTACAGCTGTATGATAAATTCACAGATAATCTTTAGGTTTTCACACCCCCACACCCACCCACGCACAGGTCCAGACATGCCCAAGAATGAAAAAGCTATATGGCCTTGGCCCACTCCTCCTAGCTCTAACCAATTAGAAATATACTAATATGATTACCACTTGCGTAAGTCAATTCTAAATAGAATGTCACACTACTTTTAAAATTCCTGTAGCTCTGCTTAAAAGGAACTTATGCGTCTGTCTCAAGGTGTTGTCTCCATTTTATACAGGTGTGTAGGACCCCACATGCCTGTGGTATAATAAAAATGCTCTTGCTGATTACATCGTGACTGGTGGTCTTTTGGGGACTTTTTGTGGACCCCAACATTCAACAGAGGAACAAGTCTTAAGTTTACAATACCCTTAGATATAAAGAACTACACCTTTTACCAATGAGAATGAGTTTCAAACTTTTTCCTACAGTATGGAAATACTGATGTACCCAAGTATGCAGACCCTAAACTGGCCAAAGGAGGCCTCAAGGGTGGTTAAGCAGGTACAGGTCCTTGCTTTCATTCATGACAATAACAGTTTTAAGGGGCAGTTAGTACTTGAGTCTCACAAAGCCCTTGGGGATTTTGTTATCCTGGGTTTGGCGGCTTGTTTGCTGGTGAGAATATCACAAAGCTGCTGCCTTCCTGTTCCTTCTGCAACTGGACAGACACCCTTCACGGGCAATGCAGTCCCTTCTCAACATTCCCTGTTAGCTACACTGTTTGACCCAGCAGTTCTTGTGGAGTTTATTTTTTGCACATGTGCTAAATGAGGAGGATTTCTTTTAGTGAAAGCATCAGTTTTAACTAAAACATGGAAGACAGTCTCACTCTTAGAAGGAAGCTTGTTAATTTGAGTAATTCTAGATGAAACAATCTGTATCAGAGAGAGGAAAGTGCTTGCTGTATGAATGTGGACCTACAGGAACAGTGATGAGAAGGAGAGAGAGCCAAATGTTGTTTTAGAAGTAGAGAATTTACAGGACATTTGAGAGTGATGAGAACATGTTTATATTTGCTTGTATATATAGAAAGCATTTGGCAAAGAGTTACATGATATCAGTAATAGTTGCTCTTTATCACCAGGCAAATGAGGAAGGGGAGATTTCCACATCTTCATTGAAAGCTTATTTTCTGGAGGTCTATTATCAAGTCAGGATGGTAATAAGCATTTTAAAATAAACCAGCCGAACCCCTGCGCCATTGGAATGCAAACACCAACACTTTTATTCTGGTGTTTCTTTATTTCTGTCTGCCTTCACTCTTTTCTGCCTAGGATGCAATAACCTGTATTATGCATGCTGCACAAATTTCTGATACTGAGCCACAAGGGATATCTTATAAAGAAGCCTGGGTTTGGTTATAGAGTGAATGAATACCCTACCCTCAGGCCAAGTAAGGGTTAGGACTGGACCCCAGGCTGTTCCTGGTGGCTACTGTGTACTGGCCTGCCTGTGACTGTGTAAGGAGCAGCCAGCAGGGAGTGGGGAGGCAGAGAGGAACCTATAGAGGGCACAGTGATCTCATAGCCAAAGGTAGGACAACCAGGAAATGGCTAGTATTCATGAATTTCTCTATTTGTTTTCTTCTATTAAATGAGGTTTTGGTACACTTTTCACCTTATACTTCTGTCTCTGTGGGTCAGAATAGGATGTCAGATCCCCAGGAACTGGAATTACAGACAGTTATTAACCACTGTGTGAGTGTTGGGAATTGAACCTCAGTCCTCTGCAAGAACAAGTGCTCTCAACCTCTAAGCCACCTCTCTAGCCCCCTTGTTTGACATTTTAAAGAGAAACTAACAACCCTGAGGACAAGGGTGAAGCACTGTCCTCTGAAGTCTAGGCAGCTGCTGTCCTCCTGTACCCCTGCCTGGTGCTGCCAGTAGGAGGCCTAAGGAAGTAGGAAAGGGGGCGGGGTCACTGCTTCAGCATGGTTTTCTTGATTCAACTATGTATTCATAATGTTTTATTCTTTTATCCTTTAGCATGGAGGTACAAAACTCCCCACAGAGTGGCATTTGTTGAAAAATTAACGAAGCTTGTGTTAAGTCAGCTGCCTAACTTCTGGAAACTCTGGATTTCATATGTTAATGGAAGTCTTTTCAGTGAGGTTTGTATATACTTCTGCCTGCAGGTGGAACTGGGTCACTGAATTCCTGTTCTTAAAACTTAAGGTTTTGAGGTTCTCTTTTCAAGACTTGAAAGTCTAACACCTTTATCCATTTTCTTTAAAATTTATAAACTTTATTATAAAAGAAACTCGCAAGTAAATAAAAACACCACCGACCAAAATTAACCATTTTCACGTTTTTTTTTTTTTAAATGTCCAACAGTACAGTTTATCAGTGAGGTTGATGCCAAAATACAGACATCTAATTGATGCTGGTCTCAGTAGTTCTTGGAGGCTGCTTATCAGCAGATTGAATTATTTATTGCACACATCAGAAAAATTGCAGAACAAACAGCTTGAAAACAGCATTATGCTTAAAGTATTTATGCAGATATGCATGTGAACATGTAGATGTTTGAGAATGAAGTCTTCACACATTATCAAGTTTTGGGATTAGTGTAAAAAGGGCCTGACATCTTTTTACTAAGTGATCAAACTTATCATGACATTTACATACTCTAGCATGTAATCATCTTTGCATTAATGAAAATATTTTCTTTAAATATTTTGAAAGGAAAGCATCGTCACTGCATCACAACTGACATTTTAATTTGAACTCTCCACCCTGAAAAGAGTTTGCAGTCAAAATTTGTCATTAAAAACACTCAGTGAAATAAAAAATAATGATATGCTGGCTTGCTTCTACAAGGTTCGGAATAGAATTCTAATGATACTATATTTTAACACTCAGTTGACTTATTTTACTGCCATCTAGGGATTGAGTGAAGCAGCTCTTGTTGCTGTGGGAAGTGATACAGTCTTGGACTCATAGGAATTTCATTGGTGACAGAGTTGGCTCATGTCTTGATAGAGGATGATTTTGGTGGATCAGATGGACTTGGTTTCCCCATCTTTAAAACTGGAATAGAATAGATATACTATCGGGTCTTTAGGTAATATTGTATGACAAAGTGTAGAAATGGATCTCAGGCAAATAGAAGATTGTCAAAGGTGTATTTTGCACAGTGTATAGTAAATAATGTTGAGAATAATTGTTCTAAATAGGGGTTGTGTCATTTTGATCATAATATTTGCATATGCCTATAGATTTTGAAAGCATATTTCCTTTCTTGTTCTGTGTTATGGCATTTGTTACATGTGCCCTCTGAAGTGTGTGTGTTAGATCAGTCTTCAACACAACAATGTAAGAGTCAACCTTTAAAAAAAATAAAACATTTTATTTATTCATCAATAATAGAACAGTTTAGAATTATGATATATAGTGAACAAACAAACAAACAGTTTTCCTTTATTTTCAAATTCCTGGCATGTCACCCATTGATATTCAGGGACAATAGATCAGTATTCATAGGTCTTCTTAGGGTTTTCAAAATCATGATATTCTACTCGTTTTTTTTTTCCTAGTAAGCTTACACTCTTTAATTTGAAGAGGTAGTAGTTCTTACAAAGAACTAAATTCTATAGGAATATCCAGTGAAGACATCTGCAATTCATGTCTTGCCATAAAGTAATAGCCCTTCGAGAAATCACAAGTGGACACTGCCCATATAAAGACTCATTTTGCATTGAAAATATGTGGTACCTTAGTAGTGCATTCAATATACTTACACAAAGTATATTGTGCATGTGAGTTCTTTAGTATTTTCTCTTTTTTAGTACCTCTTCTTGTTCATTAAATATTATATATATGCATTATACGTATATCTCTACACATATGCTTATTTATATACATGTATAGATTACAGACTAGCATCCATATATGAGGGAAAATATGTGGTTAATTTCTTGCCAGAATTCAGTAACTCACTTAATAAAATATCTACCAAGGCAATATAGTTCCCTGTAAATTTTGCAATTTCATTGTTTTAGAGGTGAACAATATTGCATTTTATATACATACCATGCCATATTTTTTCTATTCATTCATCTGTTGATAGACAGCTATGTGGGTTCCATCTGCTTGCTACAGTGAATAGAACAGCAATAAACAGAAGACCTTTAAGAGGTCAATAGATAATGGGAGACCGTTTCCTCATAAATAGACAAATGCCACTATGATGAGTTTTTCCTCCAAATGAGAGTTCTGCCTTTTGCTGGTCTCTTACCTTCTCTTTCTCAAATGTCTGTACACACATGAACCTTCTTGGTTCCTGAATTTTTAAGATCAATTAAATGCATTTTAATTCCCTGGGACCTTGAGCTCCTTATGTGATTGTCTGTAACTAAACAGACGAGCAAGGCTCTCCTGCTCAGCAAGTGAGTCTAAGGGTTAAGTGAGATACGCATCGAAAGAAAGAGAACTAGACGTTGTTTTAGAGATTCGCAGTCGAGTGGATGGTCGATCAGACCATACTGTGTGGATGGTATTATGTGTGACCAAACGATAGTCAAGGAGGGCCCTGGAGCTCGGCTACAGATCTGAGTTCCCGGGGACAGAACTTAGTAGTGACACAAGTCGTCTGGTCCCCAGCTGGGTTTGTTTGTTTTATAAGCTTCTGCGTTTCCAAGGTCAACATTTAGTGAGTATTTTTTTAACGTAATGTTTTCAATTTATTCTTTGAGAATTTCGCATATGTATACAATGTATTTTGACCATATCCACACCTGTTCTCCCTCTAACTCTCCTCAACTGCCCACAGCAACCCCATTCCCAATGTCATCAAGCAGCCCTGATCCTTTGTCTCCCTGACACTGTGCACATGGGAATTAAACATCCACTAGTGTCAGTTTTAACCTTCCAGGGGGTTCATATCCTCAAAGAAAAATGGTGTCTCTCCCTCAGCAACCAATATCTGCCAGTAGCTCCTGGGGTAGGGTTGGAACCTCATGAGCTGTACCCTCCCCTGCTTGAGTTTTATGGACTTGATTTTGTGTCGGTCTTGGAGTAACCACAGCTGCTGGGAGTTCATGGTCAGTAGGCGTGGCCTGGCGGGAGGCGTGGCCTGGCGGGAGGACGCGCTCACAGCACTCCTCCCTGTCTTCTGCCCCTTAATTCATTCTGCATCATCTTCTGCAGGTGTCCGCTCAGGACTGAGCAAACTTAGTCTCTTGTTCTTGGCTCTTTGACCAATTATGAACTCTGCCCACTAGAGAAAGATCTGCTTTTCTGATCAAGGTTGAAAGTAGCACAATTACTGGCCTATTTCCTGAGCGATTGAATTCATATTAGAAAGACTTTACCTATGCCTTTATTTAGAAGTGTGCTCCCTCTTTTTCCTCCAGCAGTTTCAGAGTGCCAGGTTTCCTGTCGAGGTCCTTGAACCATTTGATGTTGAGTTTTGTACAGATGAGCTACAAGGATCTGGTTTAATCTGCATGTAGACATTGAATTTTTGCAGTGCTGTTTGTTAAGATGCTATCCTTTCTCCAATGTGTGTATTTGTTACCTTTGTCAAAAACCAAGTGTTTATGGGTATGAGGTTTATATCTGGGCCATCTGTTATTTTTATGTCTGTTTTTATGCCAGTGTTATGCTGTTTGTATGACTGTGGCTCTACAATATAGTTTGAAATCAGGTATGGTTTTACCTTCAGCAGTTATTAACATTGCTCTGATTGCTTTGGCTCTCTGGGATCTTTTACTTTCATGTGAATTTTAAGATTTTCTTTTTCTATTGAAGAATGCCACTGGAATTTTCACAACTTTTAACAGGAAAGGATGCTGGATTTTGTTAAGCCTTTTCTATGTCTGTCAAGATGACCATGTGATTTCTGTCCCTGAGATCTCAACCATTATACAATTTATAACATTAGTTGATTTATGTATACTTACTGATGCCCACACCTTTGGAGTAAAGCCAACCTGTTCATGATAATTAAATGTGTTCTTGAATCGGTTGGGAAGGTTTTGTTTTGTTTTCGTGTGTTGTTGCTTTTGGGGGTGATACAATCTTTTAACATTGCTTTATTGATTTCTTGGGAGTTTCACATCATGTACCCTAATTCCACTTTCCTCCTCGTTTCCCCCATGTGGTCCCCTCACCCTTGCAGTGCTCTCCAAAAAGAAAATTTTAAAAATTCTCAAGGCGAAGCAAGTAAACAAACAAAAACAAGAACAAAACCAACAAATCTCTTCATTTCTCCTGCTTCCCCACCTCTCCAGCACCTCTTTATTCATCTTGGTGGCATTGGGGACCTCCGTGTGTCACATAGTATACCATTTTGTCCAATCAACTTTATTAGCAAATGTTCATTGCAGTGTGGTTTAAGGCCTCTGGTTTCTAGTGCACCATCTCACTGGATCCTCACTGGACTCCTCAGGGATATCCCATGGCCTCCTTGAGTCACGGAGATCCTGTGGGTACTGTTCCACAGCCCCTGTCCCTTCACGAGCTCCAGCATGTTCTAGATGGGGTAGATGTTAGGGTGGGCCAACCCAAGGCCTGGCTGTGGGCCTGGGTGCTAGCAGAACTTGTTGTTCCAGACCATTGGGGTCACCTGCCCCAGGCAAGGGGGTGAGGTCAGCTCCCCTACACCTATGCTCTCAGTGCTGGTTCTCCCTTACCTGTGGTAAGGGATGGAGCCATCTCTTCTGAGTGTAGGGGTCAGCTCTCCCGTGAGGGTCAGGGCCAGCTAGCTCTCACGCTGCAGTGTCTAGAGAAAGGCAGGGCTAGCTTTCCCTGGGTAGCAAAGGGCGGGGCCAATTCAGGATGGCCCCCTTGATTTTATCACACATGATTCCTATGGCTCCCTGAGTTGACGTGGGCCACAGACATCAGCACAGACCCCAGCTACAGCTGTCCAGTGGACTCAGACATGGCCCTCAGCAGCAACTTAGGCACAGATGGCATCCTGGCTCTGGGTGGAAGCACTGGCCACTCAGACTGGGATGGTTCTGGAGTGGCATGACCCCCCAGACACCACCAAGGCCTCAAGTTGTTGTTGCTTGTTTGTTTGGTAATCCAACAGATAGCTCTGGAATTCAGAAAAACATTACCTAAAAACAATACTAAATTGGGGTATCAGCTGAATGATACCTGCTTGTTTCCTAGGTTCATTTGCTTGGGAATATGTGCCCCCACCCTTTACCTGCAGGTGCTGTCTGTCTTTCGAGGAGAGCTACATTCCTTGGAGGCAACAGATAGACAATCTTTGCTTTTTTGCTGTATGAGGGGACACAACCCGCCACCGCCCTGCTAGCTTATACCCAAAATAGCTGTTGTAGGAAGCAGGCCGTGTCCGCTGCCCAGCTAGCTTAACCCCCAAAATAACCACACGGAAGTTGTATTAATTAAATCACTGCCTGGCCAGTTATTTCTAGCCTCTTATTGGCTAACTCTCACTTCTTGATTAACCCATTTTCTATTAAATTTGTTTATCACCACGTGACTGTGGCTTACCTGCAAGATTCTAACCTACGTCCATCTCAAGCTGGAGATTCATGGTGTCTGCCACACTTCCCTTCTTCCCAGCACTCTGTTCTGTCTACTTCCCCCCACGTAACGGCTGCCCTATCAAAAGGCCATGGCAGTCTCCTTATTCAACCAATGAAAGCAACATACAAACAGAACCTCCTACACCACTTTTTGGTTCAGTATACTAGCTTGTGCTTTTTGAATGGGGAATTGAGACCATCAGTAGTCTGATTCCTACCATCCTATTGATCTCCGAGTTTCCTTTTCTCCCTTCTTAACTGTACTTCTAGTGCGACTCATCCTTTCTCTGGACTTGTCAATGGACCTGCTTTCTCTTTGGCCTGAAGTACCCCTCCAAGTATCTTGTGTAGAGCTTAGTGTCATAAATTCCTTTGTTCTGTTTTTATCATGAAAAGTTTTTATTTTTCCTTCAGTTATGATAGGTCACTTTATTGTATATATATTGTAATCTGTGTAGACAGTTGTTGTTGGAGTCATTGTGACTTTTAAGGTTTCAGACTAATAGTCTACGCATATTCTAATGGGCAGCTTTCTCGTTTGACTTAGTGTTCTCTCTTGCTCTCAATATTCTTTTTTATTGTCTATATACTTAGTGTTTTCATTATGATCTGACACAAGGAGGTTCTTTTCTGGTCTTGTCTGTCTGGTACCTAAATGCCCCTATGTACTGAGTGGTATCTCTTTTCCTAACTCTGGGTGTTTTCCATTTTGCTTCTTTTGAAAATGCTTCCTATGCCTTTTGGACAAGATTTTTTTTCTCCTTCTATGCCAAGTGTCTTTAGGTTTGGGCTTTTCAGATAGTTAAGTGTATCTTCAGCTGTACCATCTTATTAGTTATCTTTGTCCGTGTTAAATTGTTAAAGCTTCTCTACTTTGCCCTCA
The DNA here is from genome assembly GCF_982192425.1 of Myodes glareolus. NCBI lineage: Eukaryota > Metazoa > Chordata > Mammalia > Rodentia > Cricetidae > Myodes > Myodes glareolus. Next base: position 47,930,668 of record NC_142039.1, on the reverse strand, counting down.
ACCCCAGGTAGTCTGTCCTCTCCTTTCTTGATTCATTCTATTTCTGAGACTCCCTAAAATTTTTTTGAACTTATGAACTTAGTTTTCCCTTAGTTGAATTCCTTCTTCATGTCATGTATCACCTTCCTTAGTTTTCAGCTATTTGCTTGTGTCTTTGAACATACCTGAAATTATTCTGAGTTCTCGATCGAGAATTTTGTTTAACTTACTCTCATTAGATGGCATTGCTGTAGGGTTAATAATTTTGGGAAGAGCTATGTTGTCTTACTCAGTTTCTTTTGTTACTACATTGTAATTTGTACATCTGGTGTTGTTTTGTATGTTTTTCTTAATTATTGAAGTATTTGCAGTGTTCAAGTGGGACTTGGGTATGGTAGAATTGAATGTGTAGTTTAGAAAATAATTCCTCAGTCTAGGAGTTCATGGTTATCTGTTGTAAACACTGTATTATGCATTGAGTAAATTATTAACTGGGAGAACAGCCACATCTGCTTGCTATTACCACTGTGCAAAAGTCATATTAGCCAGTTAATAACAGTGGTCCCTTTGACTTCGGTAGCTCCTAGCATGGTATGGAGTAGATGCAGATTTTAGTTAAGATTAGGAGTGGGAGAAAAGTAGGGTTGATAAAGATAAGAGTCAAGGATTAGATCAACTTCAAAAAATTGAAGTGGGTAAAGTAGCTGGGGAGGGGAGAGGGAGTTGGGATGCTGTTGGGTCCATGAATCATAGAAAGTATTAAATATGTGGAAGCTTACAATCAAGAAGGAAAAAGATGAGGGGTAGGTATGAGAGAAAGAAGAAAAGGTGTGAGACTGAGAATGAATATGTGAGCTGTGGCTGGAGAGTTGCTGAGTGCCGTAAACGGGGTGGAGAAGATAAGCAACAGCCCCAAGAGCCTACAGAGCAGTATACAAGCAAAACCCTCCTAAGTTATATAGTCAAGATTGTGATAGGAAGTAAGCAATAACGGCAGCACTTATGGAATAGTTTGCTGGCACAGCCACTCTGAGTTAATAGGGGAAGTTATTCTGGTGTGTTGGGGAGGGCAGGTCATATTCCTTTTCTCTGTACTCCACCTTGGCCTCTTCTGGTCTGCAGGTCTTGTGTATGTGATGAGCAGCACTTCCCTTGCAGTTTCTCACAATTACTGAGAATCTTAGTCACAGTATGCATCTGTCCCCATTTGGGAGGGTGTGAAGCTTATTTCTGGTGAAGAATGGCATTATCATTTCTTCCAGTACAGATCTTGAGGAGAAACAGTGCATAGATACTCTGTGGAAAGCTGTGTTCCTAAGTGTTGGCGAATGCAGCCTGGTGATTGAGTCTTGTCTAAAAGGTAGTAGGCCCAGAGTCTGGTTCCTAGTGTCATGTCCCCCATCAAAATTATTCCAGTATTTGAAATGACATTGGCCTGGCACATACGTGTGAACAAGATTTAGTAGCGGTGGGAAGTAGCAGACTGATGAACTTCTACAGTAGCACAAAAGAATGTCAAGGTAGATTAATGCATGTGAAAAACAAGTCCCCTAGAAAATGGATTTTATTCCAGCCAAGTGTTTTATTCCAGTAATTCAGATCATTTCTTTTTGTTTTGTTTTGTTTTGTTTTGTTTTGTTTCAAGATAGAGTTTCTCTGTAGTCCTGGCTATCCTGGAATTTAACCTTTAGACCAGGCAAACCCTGAATGAAGATATTTGCCTGCCTTTGCTTCCTGAGTGCTGCAATTAAAGGCATGCACCACCACCTCCCAGCTGCATCATTTCTTGTAGGTGGCACATCTCACATGCAGAGTAGTTGGTTTCTGTCTTTCAAGAGTCATAAAGTTGGCAAATGGTTTTGATCTTTTGCTATATCGGTTAAAAGAGGACACACTTCCATATAGGTCCTACCTAGAGTAAATATGTGAGCATTTGGTTGTAGATGAAACCTGTGACCTTCAGATTTTATGACAACATACTGTTGAAATGAAAATAAATGTATTTTAATTAGTCTGCTGAATTGGCAATGCTTGTGATGTTTCTATCTATTTACATTCATAGCTCTTTTTTTTTTTTAATTTGCAGTAGCAAGCATGATTCTCTTCAGAAACTCAGTACCTTTTTAGAGCATTTCTTCTCTATTAAGAAGCTTGGAAGCCACCCCAGGAAAGTAGCAAGGAGTAGAAGAGCTGGAAGGTGAACCCAGAAATGTGGTTAAGTGGACACTGGGAGGAGGGTTGGCACTTTAGATAATTGATGTCGGAGAACTTTAAACACACTCACGTCAGTGTCCTATTTCTCTTATTGTAGAACTACTGGATTTATTAAGAGGCCATTCGTTAGAAGTTTCTAGCAGTTTAAACAATAGTCACTTCTTTAAGTATTTGGGCCCATGTGAATCAGAACAGTGAAATCTGCCGTTGGGCTCACCACAAACTGGTTTTGGTCTGTGTGTGCAGGAAAGAATTGAGGCTTTAGTTATCGAAATGGGTACCAACACTATCTCACTGTGGGTGTGCTTCAATGTAGTCTATTTTAAAGCACCAAATAATTGCTATACATTAGAAGTTAACATCTTTCATGTCCTTGCAAAAATAAACTTTACTAAAATCTGAAAAGTTAGATTTGCTTTAAAAAAGGGCAGACATTATGAACCTGTCTTCTATACCGGGATTGCTCAGTTCTATATTAAAACAGTCAAAAACAGTTGCCACCACACAGAACTCCCAGCTCTTTGCTCTCCATTTTGTTGACAGTTAGGTCTCTGGGAAAGACCCGAGTTCACCAGGCTTTTCAGGAGCCATAGTGTAGTATAGTGTACAGCGTGTGTGATATAGTATGTGGTGTAGTGTGTGCAGCGTGTGTAGTATAGTGTAGTGTAATATTGTGTGGTGCAGTGTAGTATGGTGTGTGCAGTGTGTGTAGTGTAGTATAGTGTAGTGTAATATTGTGTGATGCGGTGTAGTCTAGTGTGTGCAGTGTGTGTAGTGTAGTATAGTGTAGTATAGTGTGGTGCAGTGTAGTATAGTGTGTGCAGTGTGTAGTGTAGTATAGTATAGTGTAACATAGTGTGGTGCAGTGTGGTGTAGTGTGTGCAGTATAGTGTAGTGTAGTATAGTGTGGTGTAATGTAGTGTAGTGTGTGTAATATAGTGTAGTGTAATGTAGTGTGGTGCAGTGTAGTGTGTATAGTGTGTGCAGTGTGTATAGTGTAATATAGTGTGGTGTAATGTAGTGTGGTGCAGTGTAGTGTAGTGTGGCGCAGTGTGGTGTGGTGCAGTGTAGTGTGTGCAGTGTTGTGTGGTGTAGCATAGCATGGTGTAGTAAGTACAGTAAGTGTAGTATGCTATATTCTAGTGGCTGGCTAGTCTGTCATGAGACTTGATACCTCGATGATTTTGGAAAGCATTTAGATCAGCACAGATTAAAGGTAGGAATGCTTTTGAAAGCATGTTCAGAACAGGATCTTTTTTTAAATATTTATTTTATTTATTATGTATACAATATTCTGTCTGTGTGTATGCCTGCAGGCCAGAAGAGGGCACCAGACCCCATTACAGATGGTTGTGAGCCACCATGTGGTTGCTGGGAATTGAACTCAGTACCTTTGTAAGAGCAGGCAATGCTCTTAACCTCTGAGCCATCTCTCCAGCCCTCAGAACAGGATCTTAACCACAGTATGCCACACTTTTATTTACAGGCGCTCTCTATCTATCTGTCTGTCTGTCTACATACACACATACATATATGTATACACACACATGTGCATACATGTAGCATGCATGCATAAGTCCATTCTAAAATGCTAAAGATACTGTGTAAATAAAACAATGACTTCCCATCTTGAATAAGCCGATTAAAAGTTAATTTTTAGAAAACTCATCTTAATTCTGTGAATATCTATCAAAAGGACAAAGCCAGACTTCTAGTGAAGATGATCAGTCGTGGGATGCAGACGAACTCGAAGCCATGATCTCCCAACTGAACCTTAGCATACAAGAAGTAGACAAAGGAGCTCGCACAGCACATGTATCACCTAGGGGAGGCTCCAAGGCGAGCCCTGGCATGCACAGGTCCTAGCAGGCTTCCATGTCAGTGGCCCAGCTGCCTTTTGGAGGGAATCATGGGAAGAAGCCCAAGGACTGTGTGTGCAGGAGTAGGGATGGGAGAGGTGTTGTCAGTGAGGTGGAGAGAAAGTAGTGGTGCAGTTTGCATTCAGAGGTGTGCAGGTCTTGCTGGTGGCCCGTGGGGAGAGATGAAGGCAAGCATGCAGAGACAGCAATGAAGCAGGTTTCTCACTAAGCAGGTGCCATTCACAAAATATCTTGGAGGAAACCTGGCAGGTTTCCATATTGTGCTGCATGTGAGGTTCCTGTGAATTATTCAAGAGATAATAGGTAATTGAGATCTGTGAGTCTCAGAGGGTTTGGACTGCAGGTACCCATATGGGAGATAGTATCTGAAGCTATAGGCAAAATTAGTGAGAGAAGATAGAAGAGAAAAATGTGTTCCAACTGAGATCTGACAAGTAGCAGCATTGGGAAGGCTGCTGTGTATCAGTGAGCTGGACAGAGCAGAAGTGAGGTCATTAGAGCCCTGTGGTCTGGCGGGGTAGAAGAGAAGCGTTTTTTGTGTGCTACCTTCCTGGCTGCAGCAGCATCTCACGTGTGCACATGGTCTGCCCCTTGCAACACTCAGGCTGACCCAGAGCTTGCTTATTACGAACACCTAATCCTGGCACGTCCCTTCTTGCTGTGCTTTGGGTATTTCTCATTTGTATTGAAAATAAAGATATAATCCATCTTGTTTAGCAAAACGTTTGGAGTGGCATAAGGCAGTGCACTCAGGAGTTAGCTTTTTCTGTGATTAATAGGTAAACCTGCAGTTTGCATTTTTAAGTTTGAAAGCAAAAAGTGTATTTTTACAAAGGAAAAATGATAAAAGCTTCAGCTTACATGAAGTTTTAAGACACATGTGAGTTAAAGGGTATGTGCTGTGCATATATCGAGGGCTGATTCTTAGAACACTCTACCCTTTTCACCCATTTTTGTCAATGATGTTCATGTAGAACTCAGCTCCACACGCTGTGTCTCTAGCATGTGTGTTGTATGTATGCTTAGATAAAGTATTAATTTATATTCCCACATTAGCTTCAAGGTAGTACTGCAATTATTTATGATGTGCCTATGTTTAGCTTAAAGAGTCTTTTGATGTATCTTTAACCTTAACCAACAGTACCTGGATTTTCATATTTATTTACTTATTTTTTTTTTTTTGTGACAGGGTGTCTTTGTAGTTTGGAGCCTATCCTGGAACTAGCTCTTGTAGACCAGGCTGGCCTCGAACTCACAGAGATCCACCTGCCTCTGCCTCCCAAGTGCTGGAATTAAAGGTGTGCACCATCATCGCCTGGCTAGTACCTAAATTTTCAAACTTAACAGTTTTGTATTGTGTTAATGAAGTATCAGAGTTTGATTTTGCAGTGTTTAATTTTGTTATTGCTTCTTTATCTGGAAAGATCATAAGCTTATCCTTTTAGGGTATTTTATGTAGTAATATTTGGTTGTCAGACATTTATTAATAAAAAACTAGAAGAATTCCAGTTGAACAGATTTCTCTTAACTATGAAAGCAGTTTTCCACACATCACGTAAAGAAAAACATAGGCTTTATGAGTAAACAGAAATAAATGATTCTAGAATAGTAGGATGTATTCTCTAAGGTACAGTGTAGAGAAGACAACGATTTATAAATAAAAGTAAAGTAGCAGATGTAGTACTTGTGTTTATAATAAATATTTATGGAAGACATGGAGCAGATGTCCTGGGGATCACTTCACTGATTCAAAGTTTACTCTTCCTTGGTTCCTGAGACACGATGGGAAGAACACCAGCTAGGCATAATACACAGGGGTTTAGCTGTATTGATTGCTGATTAAAATGGCACACTCAGTGCAACTACAAAATTTGTAATTTCAACTTGTTTATTGGGTTTGTACATAGATTCATACCAGAACTTAGAAAGAGGCAGGCTAGCTTCTTTTGGAGTAAGAAAGGTTTTTCTGGTTATGTCTTAGCATTTCATTTAATCAGGTTTAGTTTCATGTCTTCATGTATAGATGTTAAAGCATTTCTTAACTTTCCTAGGTTATTTCTAAAAGAGAACTAATACTTTTTTGTTTTCCAATTTCTCAGACTGCTGAAAAGTCAGGCCAGATTGAAAGATCCAAGAATGTAAGGCAGAGACAAAATGACTTCAAGGTAAGCAAGGGATGAGAGTGTCAACTCTTCAGGGCACTGAGTTTTCTCCCCAACATTGTGGAAAACTTTATAGGCAAGATGCATTTGATCATTCAGCACAAGCTTTCCCAGACTGATGATCATAATGCAGTTTTGCTTTTGCTCTTTCTAGAAAATGATTCAGGAAGTTATGCAATCCCTGGTGAAACTGATCCGGGGAGCCCTGCTCCCACTCAGTCTCAGAGAAGGTGATGGAAGGCAGTATGGAGGCTGGGAGGTGCAGGCAGAGCTCTCAGGGCAGTGGCTCGCACATGTTATCCAGACCATAAGGTAAGTGTGGACCCAGGGGAGCCATGTTCATTGAAAGGGCTTGGTGGGTTTACATATATTTGTTTGCTTTAGTGCTTTTTGAGAACAGTCAACATCCCAGAGTAGAATGTGTTGCTTAACATGTCAACGAAGAATTAACTTTCTATCTCTCTGTCCTGCTGCTTTGCCTATTTCTCACTTAGAACCTAACGAAGCAGCTCTTAAGCATTCCTGGTGTCTGTGCTAGATGAGAGTGTCATACTATATGTGCGTCCATCTGTTGCAGGAATCCTCTGCAGTCCCTGCTGCGCTCTCCTCTTTCTGCTGTTAGAGCTGTTGCTCATAAGCTCTATTCGGCATAATTGCAGGATGGTTCCAAGCAGTGGCAGGGATTGCTTGGGGTCCCACTTACTCTCTTGTGTTGTATTCCATTTGTTTGCCAGGCTGACTTATGAATCATTGACTGCCCTGGAAATTCCCAATGACATGTTACAAATTATCCAGGACCTAATTTTGGACCTCCGTATACGTTGTATAATGGTGACATTGCAGCATACAGCAGAAGGTATGTTAGGAAAATTAGTAGCTTTCACTTGACAAGGTTACCCTAGAAAGATTCCAAAGCCTTGAAAATAAGAGAAAACTAGTGTTAGGGAAATTTGTATGTATTTATTCATTTCTAACTGTAGAGTAGAATTTTTCTTCTTTTAAAAAAATACCTTTTAAGAATAATTTAGTTGAGATTTAAGACACTGCAGAAGCTAAGGTGGATGTACTTGAAGCTAAGAATTTATTTAAAATAACAAATTTTAAATAGAAACTGCTGGATAGAAAAGTTTATGTAAAATATGGACCCTGTTTAAGAAACTTGTGGATGTTTTCTAAGTAAACTTTAAAATTCGCATGAAATCAGAACATGATTGGCAGTGTTTCTGTGGATACTAGAAATTATACGTGCTTTTCTTTATACTTTGAAACTTTTCCAGAATTTTCTATATAGAGCTACCAAAAGGCCACCAAGTTATTTTTATAATGTGACTGTTGAAATATTAAATGTGTTTTAAAAAAGAAACAAATAAGAACATTGTTATAAACAGAATAGGCCATTATTATTTGCCACATTATTATTTAAGTGTGGAAGACCCTACACATACAATTGGTAGTTAATAGGACATTGTGTCAGGGAAGAGAATGGAATCCAGTTAAGAATCTAAACATTCCCCTCCATCTTCACCTAAGCAAGCCTCTCTGCTGAAGGTTTGGACAAGTGCCATTCCTCAAGATGGAGCCAGCCACCACTCAGGAGTGAGAAGGAGGATTCACCCTGACTCTAGACTGCACTGGGGGCTGATTTTGCACATGTCTAGCACTTGGTGATGAATACTGAGAGAGTAATCACTGTTGTGAGGCTTCTTTGCTCCTAGTCTGGAAAGCTCCAAATTAGGCTGTGCTGTTAAAAACAAAACAACAACAACAACAACAACAAAGTATTTGCATTAGCATGGTGGTGGCACATGCTTTTAATCCCATCACTTGGGAGACAGAAGCAAGCAGATCTCTGAGTTGAAGGCTAGCCTGGCCTACAGAGTGAGTTCCAGGACAGCCAGGGCTACACAGAAAACTGTTTCTAAAGACAAACAAACAAACAAAAGAACCATTTGTTAGAAAATGTGAAAAACACATAACAAATCCTCAAATCTGTAAATATTGCATTTTATCTCTTTTTTCATAAACGTATGTAAAATAGTTAAAAGCCACAACCCATGGATGTTTTTGTCTCTGTTGAAGTTCTTTGAGACAGGTATCATAGAAAGTATTTGTGTCCTTGTTTTCCATGTAGAAATAAAGAGATTAGCTGAAAAAGAAGATTGGATTGTTGACAATGAAGGACTGACTTCCCTAGTAAGTTTAAATTAATTTTATTGTTAGTCATTAATGTTTGTTACAGACAAGAGAAATGTGTTTATTTTCTTTTTTTGAATGTGTTTATTTTCTTAAGGATCATGCTCATTTTGCATTTTAACTCCAACTGGTTTCTAGAAATTGTGTCATGATCTTAAAATGTCCGTTCTTAAAGTCAGTTTTGCTTACTGCAGATCACAGGCATTTAAAATGAGTGAAAACAGTAGAGTCTGTGTGGGCCTGGACCACTACTATATCACTACTTTTGTTTGCATTACTTTTTAAAACTGGAGTGTGCTTAATTCTGCATTGCTTAGCAACTTGAAGTTTTCAGAAATGCAAGCTAGAGGAATGATGGTTCTGTCCCCAAAGCTAAAACAAACCCAAGCGAGAGGCAGAAGCCAGTGCAGGCAGCTCCACATAGGTCAGGCAGCAAACAGACTCATGATCTATTTCTAGAGTGTTCATTCTAGAAACATCCTCTTTCTGGGTGGATTTAGAATTTTAAGTGCCATTGAGAATACTTTTTATAGTTTTTTGTGTTTTCATGCCTGTTCGAGGGGTGCCTGGCAGTCTGATGGGGACTGAGTGGCTGCTGAGACAGAGACTTACGCAGGACAACAGTGGGTGCCTTTTCCTCATGCTGGCCACACAGCTTACTGTGCAGCCGGTGCCCAGGGTGACCTCTGCACCGGCTTCAGTCTGGCTGTCCTGGTGGTCCTTTTAAGCCTCACTCCTGTCAGGAGGAACTAGAGCAGTCTCTAGGTCGCCACAGCCACTGTCTTCAGAGTCTGTTGGCTCAAAGCATCCCAGTGCCTGAGGAAGTAGCTACTCTGCAGTATGACCACTGCCAGTTTCCTTCATGTCCTCCTTTGCAAGGGAGAGAAAATAAGTTCTGAGTTTGGAGCTTGTAGTTTCTGCCAAGAATAAAGTGGATTTAGTCCCACAAATTATAAACCACTGGTTAGTTGGGAACAGAGATCCCCCCAACATTTTTCCTTCTCCTGGAGTGTGCATGGGCTCTAAGTACTCTTACTTCAGAAGCTGGGGCTGGTTGTCTCCTTGAAGTTCAAGGCTCTACTCCAGGTCAGTGTAAATGGATGCCAGTGTTTTTTAAGTTTAGAAAAGACATAGCTACCTCCAGTGTTTTCTAAGTTAAATCATGCAAGAGATGAGCTGAGAAACTTCATTATTTTTAATAATCAGTAAGGATTCTTTTTCAGAGGATCTTTAGATTAAAATGCTTAATTGGTTGGATTTGTTCTGTTGATTGCATTATTTGCATTTAAATCTAAAGTATTCTTTGATTAGTTCTCACACTAGCTCTGTAAAGAAAGAGTGTATGTAGTACTTAGCTCATCACTTCCTGAGATATGTAAAAGACTATTGGGATAGTTTTTTATTGATTATATGTTGAAGTCATTTGAATTTCTAGACGACTGGCTGCAGGTTTATTTTCCCGTTCACTTGTATAGTTTAGAACAGCTTGTCTAGGTGGTGCTGCCCACAGTGTACTGGGCCCTACTGTATCAGTTAACAAGACAGCCCTCCACAGACATCCACAGGTTGATCTGATCCAGGCAGCTGCGGAGCTGAGGCTCTCCCTCAGATGACTGTGTGCTGTGTCAGGGCGACTGGCAGATCTAAGCCACAAGAGATGTTGTCTTAAACACGTTGTTTTAAATTTTCTTCTTAAGCTGTCTGACGTGGGATATCTCATGTTTCCTCTGTGGTTATGCCCATAGCACACATCACTCTTCTGATGATGGCGTGGAGGAGCCAACGCTGCTCTCCTGAGAGTCAGAGTCTCTCCTAGGGAAGACCCAGAGTCTCTTTGTTCCGAGTCTCTCTTCACCAAAAATGAGTAGAATGCCTTCATAGTGTGGATTTAGAAGTAGATGTGGCTCTGTACACAAAAGCATGACGTAAAGTACAAAGTTTTGGACAAAGAATTTTCTTTGTTAAGTTAATGCTTATGGCAACTGGGGCACCATGCAGACATCAAGTTACCTTAACATCCGTGCTTGATCTCTGTCTCAAATGGGCTTTGTACAAAGGAAGGAAAAAAAAAAAGCTGTATGTTCAGTTTGAGAAAGTTAAAAGTCCTTGTTTCATGAAAAGCAAAAGCTGACCCACACTCAGTCCGTCTTCGTCAGAAGGTCAGCATGTGCAGCCTCCTGGGGCCTGCACCATACAGTAGAACTCTGCTGGGAACCTGGAAAATGACTGCACTGATTATTAGGGAAGCATGGCTCTATTCTGTTTGTAAAATTGGATTTCCCTAGTGCAGTAATAACCACAAGATAATTCATTTTGTTTGGCCCTCGCTACACACAGACGTCACATGAATACACACAGGGTTTAAAAGAACTGAGCCCTGTGGGCCATGTGAAACAAACCACAGAGTGGTGCATCTGGAGTCTGCCAAAACATCCTCTAGCCCAGTGCTGGTGAAGAAAGCAGCTCTCGTGGTGGGCTTGATGATGCTGATGACCTTTGGGGCCGCTCAATGCAGAACTTTCTCAAGAGGAAAGAGGGGTCAAGACTTAGAGCAGGGGCCCACATCCCAGCTCTGAGCAGCTCAACCCTTTGTGCACATGCACCCTAAGGACAGACTCATTTATATGCCCTGAACTTTGATCTAACCCTCTGAGGAGAACACTTGCTTCTCCCTTTGCTGTGCCTGGGATTAGGAAGGACCCCTGTGTGTGCAGGTGAAAGTCTACTGTTTTATCATGTACTGTTCCCTCCCTCCCTCCCACCCTTCCTTCCTTCCTTCCTTTGGTTTTTCTTCCTTTCTTCTTCCTTCCTTCCTTTCTTTTTCTTTCTTCTTTTTTTTTAATTTGGAGAATTTTTTCAGAACTAGAATGTTTTTGATAACCTCCTACAGGTGGGTGATTCACTGACAACAGGCAGTACTCTAGAATACAAAGAGCAGTTGTTTAGACGATTTACTGCTGCCTTGGCTGAAGCTACTCTCTAAGCTGTCTAGTATTTTCTGTCCATTCATGGTACTAATATAGATGTAAAGAGTACGAAAGTCTAATTGAGATCCTAATACATGATGTCTAAGTGAGCACACATGAACACCAGCATCTAGTGGTGTGGGAGAATTGTCTGTATTCTGTCAATCATCTTTTAAATAAACACTGATTGGCCAGGCAGTAAGTAGAGGTGGGGGCGATGAGAACAGGAGAATGCTGGGAAGGAGAAAGCCCATTCTTCCCAGTTCTGCCCAGATCACTGAAGAAGCAGGATGTGACCTGCCTCTCTGAGAAAGGTACCAAGCCATGTGGCTAACATAGATAAAAATAATGGGTTAATATAAGCTACAAGAGCTAATAAGAAGACTGAGCTAATGAGCCAATCAGTTTATAACCTAATGTAGATTCCCCGCATGATTTTCTTTGGGGGCTTACCGGCTGTGGGAACTGGGTAGGACAGAAACCACAACAAGCCAGCCCTCATGTTACAGAATGGCACCCAACCTAATATTACAGCATCTGACTGCTCACAGATGACATTCAGTTTTTATTCTCAACATTGTGCTTGCTTTTTTTGTTTAATCATCTTAGGTAGCTGTGCCTACTGTGGAAGGTAGGTTAAATAAGCAGGTCACCATCTGACAATTTGTTCTCTCTTTGTTTTGCAATCTTTCAGCTCAAACCCCAGGCTTCCCACATGCTCAGCTATAGTGAACAGTGTGACTCCAAATGCTTTTTGTGCATTTACGGTTCAGCCTTTTCTTCCTTTTCCCACTTGTACTTTTAACTACTCTTCATGGTGCTCCTCGTGGTTTCAGTGTGCGTCAATACAGTGACCAAGGCCCTATTTTAGAAAAGTAAACTGGTTTTGTTTTGGTTTTGATGTGTATGGATTTTTCTTCTGCTTTTTCCCAAACTCCTTCTAAAAACTGGTGGCTCTGGTTCTTCCTGAAGATGTCCTGCCCAGAGTGTTAGTTCAGTGTTAGTCTTGGCCTTGTTCAGAGCCCTTGCAAATCTTAGGTCCTAATCCCTCTCTGCACTCGTGTTCAGTGCTAGCACCTCACTGTCTTACTGAGGCCTCAGTCCTGTGTCATGATGTCCTCTCCTGTGTCATGATATCCTCATACCTCTTTTTCCCGGTTCTCAGGGACTTTGACCATCCTATTTAGAGAGAAGGCCCTCACGCAGCATTCTTTATGAGCTCCAGTATTTTCTCCATGATGCTTCTTATTAAGTTACAGTTTCATGTCTATAAAAAGCAAAACAGCAACAACAAAAAACCTGTGACTGTCATGCTGGATGCCTCTCAACTTGGAAAAGCATGTAGTGAGAATTCTATCAGATCTGCTCATGTGAACTTCAAGTGAACACGGAACACAGGCACTAGGATCTTAAAATCTATTTCCACTTCTTTTCTTTTCTATCCATTCATTTTTTTCTTCTCTTTTCTTTTCGGTTTGTTTTTCTTTTTTTCTTTTCTTCTTCTTTTTTTTCAAGACAGTGTTTCTTTCTCTATGTGACCCTGGCTCTCCTAGAACTTAACTTTGTAGATCAGGCTGGCCTCAAACTCAGACCTGCCTACCTCTGCCTCTTGAACGCTGGGATTAAAGGCAAGCTGCAAGTTTCTGTTTTTGACTTAGTGTACATAGAAAATAAGTCCAGTGATTTACTCAGCTTTACGGATCTTGTCCATCCTCCAGATGGTTATTATAACCTTAGGTTTGGCTGAGCAGTGTAAGAGGTGGCCCACCTAGAAAATTGACCTCATACATAATATGCATGCAGCGTAGTCCTCAGGTATGAATGCCCTACATTTGTTTCTTGTCAGTTTCCTATGAAAAGAGAATTTTGATTTAAAAAATTTACTCAGTTCTACATGAATTAGAAAAGCCTTAGTCTCAAAATTTAACTCTTTTGAAACATGCCAGTCTTAACCTCACTACATTTAGACTTCTGGTCAGATTTTGTTCTTTTCTGTAACTCCAGAGACTTGAGCTTTCGATTGCTTTCAGCTCCATAAATAGGAGGTTTTCTTTCTTTCAGCCATATCAGTTTGAACAGAGCATCGTGCACTCCCTGCAGTCATTGAAGGGTGTTGTCGACTGCAAGCCTGGAGAAGCCAGCGTGAGTTTCGGCCCTCTTCCACGTGCCTTAGCCAGTTTTAAGAAATCCCTACGTGGTATGGAAGGACTGGGAGGAGAGGAGGGAGGAGAAACTGTAGTTGAGTGTTGCCTGCACTTTTCTGTGAATCCCCACACCCGATTCAGGCGCGCGCCTCCCGAATCAAGTCCACGAGAATGGATAAATATCCTAAGGGTTGAACAGACATACAGAGAGACCAGGCTCATTCACCAAAGAAGTAAATGGCAACTTTATTAAGCACAAGTCGGGCAAAAATACTATGGGGCAGAAGGACAACAGCCCCCTCCCATCCGGAACAGGGAAAGAAGAAGTCAGGCAACTGTGCCCAAGGTCAGAGAGCAGCTGCTGTGGAACCTTGCTTGCAGGTGGAATTACCATAACAAAAGAGGGCCCAGTTCTCTCTAAGCTAAACCCTCAGCAAGCCGAGAAACCAGGAAGTCAGAGGAAAAATATCCTCCCCCCTCTCCCTGCATAGCACCTTGAGCAAAGGGGAAAAAAACCTGGGTACTGACAGTTGGGATGTAAAAACAAGAAGAAAAGAAATTCCTTACCTGAGAACTACAATTAACAGTAGTCATTGACATCCAAGAGCTGTTCTGTCTTCTAAATGCCTTCATTTAGTTACCTACTTCCATGTGTTGAGTTCAGGATCCAGGGCAGGCTGAGCAGATAAAATGTGGTCCAGCATCTTCAAGTAGAACAAAGTTCTTGTGGACTGATTGAAAGTCTGACTTGGGTATCCTCAGCCAACTGGGGATCAGAACCATCACTGGTAGGAAGCTGTCTAAGGCTAGCCCTTCCGAGTGAGGGTGCTGACACTCAGAGTGGTGTTCCGTGTTTTAGCTTTTACATCTAGTATTTCAAGCAAAACGTTTTGTTTGCTTAGCAAAATCAAAACTTTTTTTTTTTTTATCTAAATCCTTCATAGGTCTTTCAACAGCCTAAAACACAGGAGGAGGTTTGCCAGCTAAGCATCAATATCATGCAGGTAACTAAGCGCAGTGGTAGAAACTCTGAATCCATGCACTCATCTGTCATTCACCATTGATAATGTTCATATCACTATTAAATAAGAGATCTTTTAAAATCTCATCTGTGTGCCAAAGCGTCTCAAATAAGTTGGCTATACAGATAAAGTTCAATATGTAGGATTAGTTCTTGTTTGTTTTAGCAATGCCTGTATATTTCATTCTATTGTATTCTGTCTGCTTTCATGGTACTTTGTATTTATATCCTTTAGACAGCACAATAAATTGAATGGATATTGGTTGCTTATAATTCATCTAGAGTTGTAATGCTATTTGATTGGGACCAGTGCTTTATAGGTACATAAATGAAGTTGAGCATGTTTGTGAATGACTAAGGAAAAGGAAAAGGGTCTTTCTTCTAAAATGTATTCAAGAACATAACTGACTACATAAACGTTGATTCAAAGTGCTTATGATATTCTGTCACTTTTGTAGTTAGGCATTGATGGGGTATATATATTTCTACTACTTAGTTCACATGTACACAGACACACACATACCCTTACACATATATATTACTAGACACATCTCTCCCCTACCTTATATTTTATTGTCCAAACAAGTCTGCTTTAATTTATATAAACTTTTTTTAATATTCAAATATATTGATACCTGAAAACTCATATCACTGAAACTTGCTATTTTTAATCCAGGTTTTTATATACTGTCTGGAACAGTTGAGCACCAAGCCTGATGCAGACATAGATACTACTCAGTAAGTAAAAATGTGATTAATCTCATCGATGCATTTGAGAGTAATAAAATGTGAGAAATACGTTCCATACTGAGGTAGGGTCTCAACGTGAAATCTAGGTTGGCGTGAACTTATTATATGCTTGGGTTGCCCTCAGTCTCTGTGGCCCTGGCCTCAGACCATGCCCTGCCTGACTCTTGACAGACACCTGTTCTCTCCCGCTCTGTTACATGGAGCAGCACATAATGCTGTTGTCCTTGTTTTCCTAATGTGCAGTTTTCCGGTTGATACTTAGCATGTGAAACTCCTGTGTGCGGTCTTTTTGGATGACACTTGGCACATGAAACTTCTATGCCTCTAAGGTTCATGCTTTAACACAGATAATATCAAAATAAGTGCTTACAGAACCTAATTGGCAATTTGAGAATTTTTCTATTTACTTGTGTCTTAGTTCGGGTTTCTATTTCTAGGAAAGACACCATGACCATGGCAGCTCTTATGAAGGAAAGCATTTAATCGGGGTGGCTTACAGTTTCAGAGCTTCAGTCCATTGCCATTATGTTTTGCAATGGTGGTGGGCAGGCAGACGTGGTGCTGCAGAAGGAGCTGAGAGTTTTACATCTTGATCCAAATGCAGCAAAAGGAGAGACTGTGTACTGGGCTTAGCCTGAGCATATAGCTTACAAAGCCTGCTCTTATACACCTATTCCAACAAGGCTACACCTCCTAATAGTGCCACTCCCTATGAGCATTGAAAAACAAGACTTTATGGGGGACATCCTTATTGAAACCACCATTCTTAGCATTAAATTTTATTCATTGGTATATAAAACTATTGTCTCTAGGGAACAAATACTTTTTTGAAAAATCTGTGTGTATATGCACATTCCCAGTGTGTTTACTTGCATGTGTATGCATGTACGTATGTGTGTGTGTGTATCTGTGTGTGTGATGGGTCAGGGAAGGCATACTTTGAGATCAGAAGTAGCTGATGAATGTTTTTCTCAGATATGTCCCTGCCATATATAGGCTGGGTCATTCATTTGCCCAGAGCTCATTGACTCAGCGGTCTAGCTAGCCCATTTCCACCTCACAACTACTGAGAGCACAGGTGAGCTGTCATACTCACCTGGTATTTACACGGGTTCTAGAGAGCTGAACTCTGCTGCTCACATTGGGTTGCAAGCACTATACCAACGGCTATCTCCTCAGCCCCACATTTTTAATTCTTGTCGGTCTTTTTTGATATGATCTATGTATTTGGCTCATTATGCCACCAGAACATTGCATCACTAATCACAGCCAGATCTGTGATCTGGTGAAGTCAGTCTTTTTTTCTACTTTGCTAGAATTTCTCATTCCTTTATTGCTGGATTCTAACGGGTAGTGCGGCATTTCCTAACTTTATCTTCTGCTCTGGTCATATGTAACTCTATGTTAGTTATGCTGTTTTAATTAGCATTTCTTTATATTTCAACTCGTTTTCAGATTTTTATTTTTTTTGTTGTTATTGTTGATGTTTTGTTTGGTTGGTTTTTTTGAGACAAGGTTTCTCTATGTAGCCCTGGCTGTCTTGGAACTCCCTGGCTGTCCTGGAACTCGCTCTATATACCAGGCTGGCCTCTAATTCAGATCCACCTGCCTCTGCCTCCCAAGTGTTTTTATTATTGCTGTTTTGAAGTATTATTTGATATTCATCATATTAGTCTTCCATATGAATTCAAGTCAGTCAAGTTTAAAGAAAAAAAATTTGCTAAGGTATTTCTTCTGATTCTGTTAAATCAGTAAATAAATTAGTGGGTTACCCTGCTCTTGTTTTTCACCTTTTAATGTTTTTGATTGCTTATGAGTTATCAACTAATTTCTTAGCTCACCTGTAAGTAGGTCACTGTGAAAATGAGTTTCGAACTTTCCCCTGGAAATTCTGATATTCAAAAACATTTTAATTGTATGACTATTATTTGACATTTGACCATTTGGTAATTTGTTTTTTAATTTAATACAGTCACTTGAGTATTGAGAATGTTCCCATAGAAGTTTTATGTAGCTCAGGATAAGAAATAAGTCCATAGCATTTCCTTATATATGTTAAATATAAGGAAAACATACAGAAGGTTGTACAGCTGTTTTTATCAAAACATTTGAAGTCAATGTAGTTTTAAGTCAGTTTTAGTTGTGACTGTTCTCTTGCCTCTTCTGCATTTAGTCTTTCTGTGGATGTTTCGTCTCCTGATCTGTTTGGGAGCATCCATGAAGACTTCAGTTTGACTTCAGTAAGTAAAATGCCAAACACAGAAACTAAAGTGTGTCACGTTAAAGGTTGTGGCTGTGGTAATCAGCCTGAGTCATGAAAGATGGACTCTGTAGACACTGCGCTTTGCTCTGGGACTACATTATGTTGTGTAAATATTTGTGTGTGCGTATCACACGAAAAAAGATCTTTCCCTGGAGTAAAACATGAAAAGACCCAGCACGTCCGCTGCCTCTTGAGTGTTAAAGGTGCCCTGGTTGTTCCCTGGTGCTGCGGAGTTGCCTGGATGGCCTGGGAGGGGCGAGGCAAGGCATTTCCATTGTGTCGTTTGCCCCTTCAGCCTAACAAACTCCACTTTCGCTCCTTTATTTCTACAACTCCCCTGTTTTGTTTGAACACAGGTTACATGCCAAAGCCAAACCAAATTCCTACAGGCTATCTAATGGAGGCATTCACTCAGTGCTCTGTTGAGGGTTTCTTCCCAGATAACCCCGCATGTGTTGGGGAAAAGTCAGCTAGAACAGGTGCAAGAGCTCTGGGAAGCCATAAAGTGAATTGTGAGTCTGGGAAGAAAGTGGGGTAGAAGGAATGGGCTGGAGGAAAAGGCCTTTGAAACTAAGGCCCAACCAACCATCTGGCCCAGCTATTCTTTTGCTTTCTTCCTCTTTTGGGAGCCTAATGGATACTTAGTGACCTTTCCCCCTTTGTTCCATTCCTCACTCCCAGCTAACACTGTGACCCATCAACCGTTTCCCAGCTGGTTTGCATGCACCCCTGATATGAAGTACTGCTCTGAGCCTCCCATCCCTCTTTAGGGATAGAGAGGAGAGCAGAGTGGTTCCATGTGACCCCTCTCCCAGGAGGTGCAGAGCTGCCCATCAGACTCTCAGCTCTCCTAGGTTTGTGCTTACTTCCCCTCCTCACAGCATCTTACCTGTCCACTCACTTCCCAAGGTACGCTCATTGCTTCCCAAAATTGGTTTCGGTGTTCTTCCCAATGGAGGGTGTCTCATGAGATCTAAGTCTTCATCTCAGGGACTGAGATCCTCTCAGGGCTGTGGCAACCAGAAAGGTAACTGATTTGGTAAGAAAGATATCTAGATTTAGAGTGGGAAGATTCTTCTTATTCACAACCTCAGGGGCTTTGAGGACAAGAGTGTCCCTTCTTGGTGCTGTCTGGGAGCACAGAGAAGTAATGACCGCAGGTCAGCCGAGCTGCTATGGTCAAGTGTTTGTCTCTACACCAGGTGCCGGCAAGCTTCGGCTCAACCATCCAGACTAAAGAGCTAGGTTGTTGTCATTCTCCTGTTCTTTCCACTTTCATTTCATGTGATGTTTCATATAACATATATGAACAAAATATACTTGCTAAGAGTTAGTCTTTAGATCACTGAAGTAATTCTTTTCACTTTGAAGAGCTTCCATACCTGCTGTAGCGGGAAAAAGCAAGTCAAGCCAGCTTGGGACCAGGACAAGAAAGACCCCAGGCTCAGTCCAGTAGAATAGACATTCACGTCTGCATGAAAGAGTGTAAAGGGTGGGTTTGAAGCCAGTTGGCACATTTGCGGGCTTCAGCATGTTGGCAGTGGCTGCTGGAAAGTCTTTATTTCGTGCCCTGTAAAGGAATGTGTCATGATATGACAGGAGGTGACAAAAGGGGACATGGCTCCACCATGGCCAAACTGCTTACTTTCTAGAAGTGTTCCTGCTGTGTATTCACTATGGAAAATAATGTCATATGCAGTATGGCCTCCTCTAGCCTTTTTTTTTTTTTTGCATGTGGAAGATATGTTTGTAATTATATCTATGAATAGAAAACTGGCAGTGTACATTTAACCCAGTTTAGCCATGAGTTCTTTGGCCTTTTCCAGTTTGGCAATTCAAACCACAGATTTAGGACCCAGGACATTGCCTCCCCAGTGGCGGTGGATCTCATCTTATCTGTCATTATAATTTGCCCTAATAGCTTCCACCAGCTTAGCCAGAGCATCCTAGTCTTCCGAATTAACCTGTGTGAAGGCATCAATGGTACATATCTTCCTGTGTACCAGCCACTTAGCCTGGCTTTTCCCTTGTGGATGCAGTAGGGAAACCCCATCTTCAACACAGGGCAGGTAGGAAGACTAGTAGCTCAGTGCGGTCTACATCAATGGGCAGTCACCACCAGCTGAGCCTTCTTTTCCTCCACCAAGGTAGCGACTGTATTGACCCCTGCTAGAAGGACAGGTGGTCTCTGAGTTGATACATCCCTTTTGCCAATAGCTTTCTTCTCAGCATGGGCCATCAGCCTTGCTTCTTCTCCTGCTTTGTCTGTGGCCTCTACCTGTGGACACACTTAACAGCTAAGTAACGATTTGCCAGTTCAGAGCCTGGGTGAACTGGTTAATAGCAGGAGGTACTTT
Organism: Myodes glareolus; assembly: GCF_982192425.1. Taxonomy (NCBI): domain Eukaryota; kingdom Metazoa; phylum Chordata; class Mammalia; order Rodentia; family Cricetidae; genus Myodes; species Myodes glareolus. The sequence goes on along the minus strand of NC_142039.1, from coordinate 47,910,739 downwards.
GAGCCGCTTACAGAGGATGGTCCTTTGCCATTGCAGCCTAATGTAGCGGGGCCATTTGACAAAACATTTGAGATCTCTTTTGGGCTGGATGCCCTGCCCAGTGCCAAAGTTCTTAGACATTTTCTCAAACAAAAGATTCACCACTTTTTAGACCTCCTGTTTCTTCATGACAGCGGGGGCTGGGACCACCTTCTTCCCCTTGGCCTTCTTTCCCTTGGGTGTCTTGCTCAGCTGGAGGAGAGAGTCATCTGGCCTTTTTATATTTCATTTTCCAACTAAAAGTTAATTCAGGGCCACCACCTTTGGTTGTCTGGGTTACTTTAATGGTTCTGTAATCTCTTATTTATGTTTGTTGAGGACCAAAGCTGGTGGTATGTAGGCAGCATTGTGCTGGAAATATAGATAGGGAATTGTAATAATGAAGTGAGAAGATGTTTAAGTACTAGAAGATAGATTTGCTTGGCTGTTGACTTTAGAGACTCTGGTTTATCCCTTGGTCCACATGCCTCAAAGAATAGGAAGCTATGTTTTTCTGCATTTTCTCCCCTGGAGCACTTAACTCTAAGTTACTGTGATTGTACACAGAAAGAGTAGCCGACTGGGGGTGAGAACTCTTCCTGGAAAGTGGTTTTGCCTTAGTTTTTGTCAAGGATCTTAACTGAAGACCCTGGATGAGTCACCATTCCAGAGAATACCTCACACCTGCAGGAACACAGATTGGGGCTACCCTGAAGTGAACCACAGCAACAGCAGGGCCATTCCTAGAATTTCTTTTACAGATAGAATTCTTCTGAACTGTAAAAAGCCCATTGTATTCATAGCATTGTAATTGCCGTCTAATAATTTTGTATTAGATTATTTAGGTAGGTAAAACCTTGAAGAATATAACAGCGAGAAGCTCGCTTCACTGTTCCTTGTCTTTCTGGAGAGGGGAAAGAGGAAGTGTCCTCAGAGACACTCACTCCCCATTAGAAGGAGGTTCTTCCTGGACATAGGAAACATTCCCACAGGCCCTCACAGGCAGAAACTTCTTGAAGGAACAAGGAGCCCTTCAGATAGATAATATGATATTAAAGTGTTCTTAAGTTGTAAAAGATTCATAAATCATTTTCTAATAGTTTTTATATTTTATGTAGTTATTCTTAATATCAGTTTGGGTCGCCTTTTGTGTACATAAAACATTAAAGAAAACATTTGACTCTTTGGGGGATATTGGATGTAGAACCCAGAGCCTTGTCCATTCAGGAGAACAACTCACTGCTGGGCTGTACCCCAAGTCTCTGTTCAGCTCTTCAGTGTAAATGGAATAATCAACAATTAGTGGAATTGGGTTATGTTTTTTTGTATGTTAGGAAATAAACAGCCAAGAAAATTAGGGCATTGGGTATTGATGTTAAAGGGCAGAAGCCTCTCACTACACTTAATGTATGATCAGGGTTATCTTCTGCATTCTCCAGCACTGTCAATGTAAACTGCTAATGACTTGTTTGAATTTTAGGAGCAGCGACTTTTGATAGTCCTGAGCAATTGCTGCTATTTAGAACGTCACACCTTCCTAAACATAGCAGAACATTTTGAAAAGCACAACTTCCAGGGAATAGAAAAAATAACACAGGTAAGTGCTTTGGTATTCAGTAGTCAAGCCCAGTGCTGTTTTCTCAGCACCTCCTAGGCTCCCCTCCATTCCAATTCCCCAGGCCCCCATACCCATTCTTCTTACCAGACCCATCTATCAGAAGAATGGTTTTCTTCCTTGCCTTGAGTTGTTAATGTAACACTGCTTTTCTCTGAAGCAAAGCTTTCTCATGGTTGAAGTGGTATGCTTAATCCTGTCATTGTTCAAACATCAGGTAAGACAATTAGGAGAGAGAAACAGCAAGCCTAAATCTTTGAGAGTCTTTCCATTTGACTCCTGTTGGGGTTAAGCCTTTAGGTACTGCTGACATCAACCCTGGTCCTGACTTCACAGAGACCTCTTCCTGCTAATCTAGCCTGTCCCTCCCCTCTTTATCTCCCTGGGAGTCAAGGCCTGCCTCTGCGCACTGCTCAGCCGGCGCCTGTACACATCCTGCTCCCTAGCCTCTGGCCTCTTCCTTCCTGGCTTAACCAGAAGTCTTATATGCCTTGTGCTCCGCCTGCTGGATGTAGGCAAGTGTGCAGATCAATGGAGCAGGTTCCGTGATTTAGAATGTTCACGCTCTTGTTTATAGTTTTTCAAATAAGCAGAAAAGGAAAAAATGAAATACCTTGTTATAAAGATTGCTAGTTCCTGAGCAAAGTTTATCAGATTTCTAGGTAAAACTGAGCCAACTGTCTAATGCCAGGACACTTTTCTCAGCGAAGAAAACAAGAAAGATAACCATCTTATTAATCATGTCATCGGTGTTGACTCTCAGTGGACGATCTACTTTTTATAAATGATGCTTCCAGTTCATAAACTAGCTTGGGTTTTTTTTTTTTTAAGAATGAAAATGTCAGAGTGGGTGGCTCTGTCTTGTTTTCCTGCCTTTTCGTAAAGATTAATCATCCTGCTGATAAGTGGTGTGACTTAGGCTTTGAGACCAAATGTCTAGTTTATTTCCAGAAATTTTTTATGTTCATAATTGCAAGATCTGTGGAAAGTAGGCACTCTATCTTTATTCAATATGAAGAACTTTATCATTAAAGTGTAAGAAGTGATCAAGAGTTGCATAGGTTAGAAGCGGAGTTTGATTCTCTGTTTTTGTGAAGTAATAAGCAGAAATTATGTTGCCTCTGTTTATACTATTAAGAAGCAGAGCGAAACTGACATAAAGGAAGGTTTTCAGTATCTTTTCCTGTCTGTCTAAATCACAGAAAAAGATAATATGAGAACCTGGGGACAGCTTAGAATAAGCAATAGGCTTTTTATCCACTTTAGCATTACATTTTTAAAAATTATTTCTTGAATGTCTTGAAATTATTCAGTTGTGGCTGAAATGAATAAAGTGGTTGGGCCACAGCGCTCCTGCTTACAATACTGTGTGCCGAAGCTCCTATTTCCATGGTGTCAAACGAGTAAGAGTCCCTTGCTCTGAAGGAAAGAAAGGTCCCTCATAGCCCTTATTTTTCACAGTTCCCTTTCCAATGACATAACTCTAGATGCCTGCCAAGAAAATCATAGGGCAGGTCACGATGGACAGCTGTCTCTTCCGTTTCTGTGTTTACCCTAGCGGCTTATGCTCTTTTGGAAAATCTCTCTCTCTCTCTTTCTCTCTCTCTCTCTCTCCGTTCCTCCTATGGGATGTGCTGCTGGCTGGCGAGGCAGGAAGAGGCTCTACCACTCCTGGCTCCTCTCTCTTCTTCCTTTCCTGCTGCCTTTCCTTTTCCCTTCCCAATTTCTTCCTTATTGGTGCTCTGCCAGTAGAAGCCTGAAAACAACTATTTCTAAAATTCCTTTCATATTGTTTCTTGATTAATAATGATTTAATTATCTTGTTTCTAAAATGTGTTATGTTGCACATGTCCTGGCATTCATGTGGAGGTCAAAGGACAACGTGTGGAAGCTGTTTCTCTCCTTCCACTGTGTGGATCCCAGGGATTGAATTCAGGTCATTGGGCTTGGCAGCCAGCATCTTTACCAACTGTGTCATCTCTCTGGCCCTTCATTTTGTTTTTACCTTCAAAATAGAGTTAATTTAATATAGAAATAGCATATACATAGTCATGTTTTTTAGGACTTTATTAAAATTTAATGATCAATTACATTTATGGGTGGGATGACTTCACAGGTACAATTGTATTTATTTTTATGGCATTTTTCATAAGTATGTGTTCATGTGTGCATGGGGGGGCTGTCTTTGTAGGCCAGAGGCCAACATCAGGGGTTTGCCTCTATTTTCTTCCTTATCTTTTGAGGCAGGCTCTCTCTTTGAACCTAGACCTCACCAATTTGGCAAGGCTAGTTGACCAGCAAGTCCTGGGTTATAGGTACACATCATTGTAGCTGAGATTCAAGCATAGTTCCTCATGATTATACACGGAATACCAACCAACCTAGCCATCTCCCTAGCCCCTCAATATGTAATTTTATTTAATGTAGAATCTCTGAGAAATTAGTAAGGATGGTGTTTTAGTTCTGTGATTTTCATGGAGCAGAAGTGCAGCGTGTGTGAACTTCACTTGAATGTAGCTGGGACTTGAAAATTAGTCTTTGATTCCATGTCCTGAGCGCTTCCAGCCCTATATTATATCCTAAGGCTGAGAATGGAATTGGTCTCATTATAGACCCCCAAGGAAATGAAAATAGGACACAAAGTTAATTGATTAGTGTGTGGCAATTTAACCTTGAGTGTCACTGAGTGGCAGTTCATTAGATAAGAATATACAAGTCCTCTTACCCTGTAAAGTTCCACCTTACAGCCTGCCCTTGAGGAACCCTCAGGCCTCTGCCTTTTGCTCACAGACAGCCAGTGCTCTGTGCCTAGAAAGTTCCACCTTCTCACCCATCTTCTTTTTCTGTTTGTGCAAAGCCTAGCTAAATTTTTGAGAAGGAGAAATAAAAGTTAAGAATCCTCTTTAATGTCCTAAACAAAGTGTTTATTGTTGTTAATAAGACAGATTACTTCCAACTCGTCCAGTTGCCCCCCAACAGTAAAGCTCCACCCTTTCCTAACAGTCACCCCCATACACATAGCAGATCCATATCACATCACCACCCCACACCCGACCAGCTCCCCTCACTGACTTCACTTGGGACCCCAAAATTGCAGATTCCTGGTGATAGCCAGAATGCTTTGGGAACGATAGTTGCATTATGTTTTAACCATCATTTCCCAGCATAGTTTTTAATTTTCATTTGTAAAAATATCCATTAATGTGTTTTAATTTGCATGCCTTTTCTTTTTAGAAATGAGTACTTTTCCATTTTTATTAACTATATGATAGAAGAGATAGCTGGGAAATATCTAGAGACCAAGGGAGACAGGGAGCTTTGTTCTGAGGACAGAGACTAGATGTAACACAGATCAAATTCCTCAGGAGTATTTGGTGAGAACATGAGAGCTATATGGCTGATAAGCCTTAACATGTTATTTTATTGTGGCTGCTATACTGATGTAATTCTGGGGACCTTTTTTTTTTTGTGCATCTGAATCAGTGTTAGAAAAAACACATGATTTAGCATTTATATAATTACAGATTCTCCCTGACTTGAGAATGCAGACATTGATCAAGTCTGGTATTAAATGCTTCTAACTTCAGAAACTCCACTCAGGAGGGTTAAGGGGACAGTTTCTTTTCGTCACAAATCCAGAGAAAAGCCTTTATATCCAGCCACCAATTTAAAGTATTTTTTATATTTTGAGCCATATGTGCTATTATTACATAGTTTATTAGTTCATTATTTTTACATTAGTTCATTATTTTCAGTTTAATTGAGTATACTTGTTAGATAGTTTAAGTTTGTGTTCATTTGAATGTATTGATGGAAATGAATGCAACTTTGTTTCCTTCCATTTGTATTATCTGTGTCTATGCTTGAGTTAGCTTTCCCATTTCTTTATCAGAATACATTAAGTTTTGTTAAGAAACTATTTTGTACAACAAATTACTTGTAATTAATTCATCTTAGAGTTTAAGGTTCTATAGACAAGTAAGTTGAATAAATGTGCTCCCCCTTACCAAATACTGAACTAAATGTTTGATGCTCTTTAGCTGTCTCACATTACTTCTCTTTGTGGGAAAGGCAAAAAGATGCATACATGAGTAAATCCACAGTGGGGGCTGCGGATGTAGCTCAGCAGTGGAGTAGGCTTGCTTGCCTAGTGGTTCCACCCACAGTACTGTGAAAAGAATGAGAGGGAGGAAAGAAGAAAGGAAGGGAGGGAAGAAGAAAAGACAGGAAGAGAGGGTAGGAAAGGAGGGAGAGGAGGAGGGAATATGCACACTTGTCCCTAAGCCCCAGCTCTTCTGGACCATCTTCTGCTCCCAGGAACGGCTGTTCCTTGTCTGGAGTCTGGCCTTTCTCCTCATCTGACTCTAGTGTTTCAAGAACCTGCTCTACAGATGTATTTTTTTTCTCACCTTTTTGTTTTCTTTCTGATATCCGGCTCATCTTTCACAGGGTATCCAGAACCCAGTCTGCTGCACAGTTCTTCCTCCATCCCGTATTCTTGAACATCTCCTTGCCTGAAGAATGAAACCTGAATGGCCGTAGCTGATGTTGGTGTGGGGCTTTCATCCGTCTCCCTAACTTTAGAGGGCTGTCACTCAACTCATTTGATCTATTCGTCTTTCTCATTCATTTGTTCTTTCAACCACTCACTCAGCACCAGCTTCCTGTGCTCTGTTGAAAGAACATTTGCCTGTGGCTTTCCCTGTCTGTATAGAATAGCTTTTCTTTAACCAATGTCAGCTTTACAAAGTCTTGTTGCCCTCTGAACTGCTGGCCTTTTCGTCATATTTCATGATATTTCCTTTTCATCAATGGATGGTACTTAACTGTACATTCTTATTAGCTCATCAACCACAAAACTTCCTCACTTCATTCTCCACGGTACTTCAGCTTTTGATCCTCATCATTAATTCTCAGTACTAATTAGGGGCATTTCTTCTGCTGTCTCATTCATCCTATCTTCACGTGTGTCTGATTTCACTGAAATGTCCTGTTCATTTGAATTACATTTCCGTTAATTCTCATCTCTAGAAACCTGGCTTTTCTGGAGATAGGAAGGAGAAACAGCTAACTTACTGTGGAATGATTTTGAACACTAATGGTGAAGATACTTGGCATGCGGGTCTTCATTGCATCCTTCCATCCTTCCGATGGGGCGAGGGCTAAACCAGTCAATGACGGTGTGTAATTACGCCACTGAGGGAGAGACTGGAGCGCAGGAGGGAAGCCTAATCCTCAAGTGTCAGGTGGTCAGGTGGGTTATAAGCAGTCATGGGGAATGAACATGCCCTTTGAGGTGTAGCTGTATTGATCACCCAGGTTTAGTGAGTTGCTGAGACCCCCCACTGCAAGGGAAAGCAATATACTGGCCAGCTCTTGGGCTGTCTCAACCTGCATCCTGCTTCATCCAGTTTGCTTTTTTCTGTTAGTAGCTACCCCTCTTATTATCAATTGGTTTCTTGTTACAAACTGGTTTATAGTTTTGATTTTTTTGAGACAGGGTTTCTTTGTGTAACAGCCTTTGCTGTCCTGGAACTCACTTTGTAGATCAGACTGGCCTCCAACTCACAGAGATCCACCTGCCTTTGCCTCCTGAGTGCTGGGATTAAAGGCATGTGCCACCATGCCTGACTCTTCCAAATTAAGTTTTGAAGATTTATCTTACTAATGTGTGTTGACGGGGTTTCTTTCCTGCCCAGTTCCTGCAATCGGTAAGTCCCAAAGAAATCACACAGAGGTCTACATTAGTTATAAAACTGATTGACCTATTAGCTCAGCTTCCTATTAGCTCTTATAATGAATATTAACCCATATTTCTTATCTGTGTTAGTCACATGGCTCAGTACCTTTTCCAGCGAGGCAATCACATCTTGCTTCTTCTGTGGCTGGGCCAGGACTGCAGAGAGAGTTTTCCTTTTCCCAGAATTCTCCTGTTCTCATTGACCCACCTCTACTTCCTGTCTGGTTGTCCCGCATATACTTCCTGCCTGACTACTCACCTATCAGCATTTATTTAAAATATAATTGACAGAATACAGACAATTGTCCTGTACCAGGTGTGTGTGTGTGTGTGTGTGTGTGTGTATTGCACGCACACATGGGTGCGTGCATGCATGTACCAGGTATGTTTAGGTGCCCACAGAGGCCAGAAGAGGGCATTAGCTCTCCTGGGGTTGAAATTACAGGTGGTTGTAAGCCAGCCAATGAAAGTCCTGGGGATTGAACTCTGGTCCTCTACAAAAGTAGCAAGTGCAAAGCTTTTTAAATAATAGCCTTGATTGACTTTTGAGTTTGTCTACTTTCCCAACACTACCAGCCTTCCTGGAATGAAACTGTGACACCTTCTCTCTAGCCTGACAGTATAGGTGTTCTGTTCTCAGCCATTTGTTTTCCATTGTTTAGAGGTATGTGTACAGGAGTGTGTGCATGTATGTTCACATGTGTGCAGCTTCCTTTGTGTGTGTGCAGGTGTGCATGGTCTGTATACACTTGCATGTAGAGGTCAGGGGTCAACCTCATATGTCATTCCTTATGAATGTCCATGTTGGTTTTTTGAGGCCGTCTTTTACCAGGAGCTGTTGCCCACTGATCAGGCTAGGCTGCCTGGCTGGTAATCTCAGGTGTCTGCCTGTCTCTGCCTCCTCAGTGTGGAGTCACCACAACTGTCTATTTGTGGCCTGGCTTTTTTACACAAGTAGTTTTCTAAGTGGATACCTGGCAGTCTCCTTACCCACTGAATGGTCTCCCAACCTCATCTTCATTTGCAGATTGGCCTTGCTGGGAACTTTCCTCTTTCTTCCTTTCCTCTCATCCCTTGCTCCCCTTTCTCCTTTCACACCTCCTCTCCCATCCCCTAGGGGTTTTTTTTGTTTGTTTGTTCTGTCTTTTTACAGTACCAGGTATTCAACCCAGGATCTTGTACATAATAGTAGGCAAATGTTCTACCACTGAACTACATCCCACATTTTTTTTTCAACAAACCTACATACTATGTTTGGCATTAATGGTTTTCTTTAATAACTGGATTGGTTCCCTTACACTTTAAATTCCTATTTTATTAGCTGCTTGAAGAAGTTAAAACATTAATTCTAAGATTTTCTCCTTTTCAAGTGCTTTCTTTAAATATCTGTAACTCAAACTTATTTTCTTACTGCCCAGTCTCCACATAGGTTTAGATAATGCTGCATTTTCTTTGTCAATCTCCTTTTGCTTAAGAATTTCTTGTTGATGACTTGGAGGGGGGCATTACTAACAATCACCAAATCCTTGCACATCCTAAGCAAGGCTCTACCTCTGAACTGTATTCCGTGCCCTCTTTTAAGAATACTTTAAAGAATCGTTGCAGCTGAACAGATAGCATGCAGAAAAGAACACTTGCTGTTCTTACAGAGAACACTTGCTTGGTTCCCAGCACCCACATGGCAGCTCACAGCCATCTGTAGCTCCAGGGGATCTGATGTCGTCTTCTGGGCCTCCACAGGCACGTCATACAAGTGGTGCACTTACATACACGCAGGTAAAACACATAAAACAAAAACTTTTTGAAAAGAATACTTACGTAGAACTCATATTTCACTTTTCTAGGATGCTTCTAGTCTAGTAGGTTTATGTTTGCAGATACTAGGCATGGAGGACTTTGGGAAGGGACCTGGATTTTGTTTTCTACCACTGTTTTCCTCAACAGTTCTTCTTTCGCAGACTGATTTGTTTGACTTCAGTTTAGTGCTTTTCTCACAAATGCATAGGATATGTTCTCTGTATCTTTTCAGGACCACATGTATGTCTTGTGGGCTTGGTTAAGGGATTGACATGGTTCCAAGGTTGGGTTCTTTTACTGCTGTAGATACTTGCAGTGACCCCTCGTGTTGGAGAATGGCATTTCAGAACTCACACTGATCCTTTATTCTCTGTATTGTTACTTTCTTCTAAAACCGTAAAAGAGTCTCACCCCCTCGCATTCACTTAAAAACTGAGAACTCTAATAGCGTGTGCGTAGATACATACTATGTCATCAGTCTAACTTGGAACTCAGCAATCTACTATACCTCAAACTCCGGCTCAAAATCCAGTAAAATAGCTTCTTTTGCTTGTTGGATTGTCGACTCTTCTTTTGTTGACCATTTATCTCCCCTTGAATTTCTGTGGGTTTGTGCTATACAGCCACCTGGAACCATCTTCCCTGTTTCTAACTTCAATTTTAGATTTCTGTATATGTTACTTTGTGCTTTGAAGGACAGCTTGCCTTTTACTCTAGTCTCTTTGAGAATTATATGTCCTGTCTCCATACAATCATGTTCTCTAATCTGCTGTACCGCCTTCTAAAGGACGTTCATCGTGCTCTGTCCCTGCTATTGCTCTCAGCACTGCTAGGTAGGTACCATGGTTGCCATTAGACACACTCCTTAGATGTGCGTTCCACTTTCTTGTCAGTTTGTTGAAGTTCAGGTCCAGTGTTCAAGAAGCCTGCGTGTCCCTCAGGGAAATAGCGTGAAAGAAGATTGCTGTACTCCTCTACAGAGCGCCCCGGCCAGCACACCTTTGCTGTTAAGTGACATCTTAGTCATTGGAGTGCCATTGAAACCAAGCCCACTCCCGTAAGGCTGGCGATAGCCTCTCTGTTTTGCCCTTCCTGCCAGCAGGAGCTACAGGTGGCCTGTGCTGAGCTGTTGCCTAGATCTGGGCCTCTGTAATACTTAAACCTGGACTCTCTAATAGCATCTTTGTTGTATTGTTTAAACCATGAGGGAGCAAGACCTGTACTTTGTGTCTCCGTGGAATAACAGTAGTATAAATTCAGTCTTCTCAGCACTGAGACACATCTCAGTCATGCAGACCTGTGATTGGAGGAAGCCAGGGGAGCATAGTCCTGCCAGTTCCCTCACCATCCCAGACACAGAGCCCAGCTCTCACCTTCAGTTTCTACCTGGTCACGTACCCAGAGAAGACCATATCCATATGGCTAAGTCTGAATTCCCACGACACTCAGGCAGGTTATTAGAACAGAATGCCTTCCAGTGACACCGCCGATATGGAGCACCGCAGTTGGTACCCTTTGTATTGTAGGTTAGTGGCTGTATTTATGCTGCCAGTTTGCTCTGCCTACAGAGTGAATGTTTAAAGTATTCCAAAACATAATCTATACTCTGTAGTTGGAAACTATTTCTTACTGTGTAAAATAGCCATGCTAATAGTTTTCCTTATTACTGAGGTAGATAAGCTAGAAACCTGAACTTTATAGAAAAGTTCTTTTTAAAATATATTGGATATTTACTTGCATTATTTTTCCTTAGCTCCTCAATTGGCATCTTATACTCTTTCTCTTGTGTTGTAGGTTAGCATGGCATCACTGAAAGAACTAGACCAACGACTCTTTGAAAATTACATTGAGCTAAAAGCAGATCCTATTGTTGGATCCCTGGAACCCGGGATATATGCAGGCTATTTTGACTGGAAAGACTGCCTGCCTCCAGCAGGTAAGTCTACAAGCGTTCCCAGTTTCTCCAAATACTATCTAGGGTGCTAGATATAGACAGGCTTCTCAGCCAAGATGTATTTAAACAGGTTTTCTTTATATTCATTTTTTTCCTGTTCTTACCAAAGATAGAACATTTGTTATTTTTACTTAATGGTTTAAATTATGTTTTATAGTGGAATTCAGTGTACTTTCCCTCATGAATTCTCAGTAGCTTATTCTTTGTCTCCAGAGAATCATTAATTATACCTTTTGATTATGGGTGACTTGAAGATGCAGAATGTCTCCTACAACACTCCCTTTCCACATAGATATTAGGACTGACAGTTTTATTCTGTGATCTTGGGAGTGTTGGCAAAAAATTAAAGATATTTAGTCCTGTGAAATATCTAATTGTTGATGATGAAAGTGTAGAAGGAAAGCGTGCAGGAATAAGATTACTGCAGTAATGCAGGGAGGACAAAAACAATACACAGGATGGCTGGGGGGGGCACCGGATGGCTGGGGGGGCACAGGATGGCTGGGGGGGGGCACAGGATGGCTGGAGGGGTACCAGTGGGAAGTTCATGGGGTAGCTGAAAGCAGCTCCTGTCACTGTAGATCTTTTAAAAACAGCTGTTGCTTTCTTAACCAAATAAATATTTTAAATTTCTCTGTGTGTGTATGTTCATGTGCCATGATCTGAGCCATCGAATAATTTTTCTGACTAAACAAATAGTTGTTTGTTTTTTTTTTTAAACTGCTATGGACTACATGGGCTCCTGTTTCTGTGGGAGTGGCCATGCTGATATTAACCTTCAGTTCCTCTTGGGTCCTTAGATGCAGGTCCTCCAGTGGTTGTTGGCTAAGGAGCTTGTCCCGATCTTCATTCTCCTTGTGATTGTTCTTTTTATAACACGCTGTTCTTATTAGATATAGATGAGCTTATTTGCTGGTGAAACACCTTAGTTTTTATTGTGCACTATTTATACTTAGTAATGCCCAACAGAGAATCATTAAATGCCTTTTTATATGAACATGATGTTTTAATTTTTCAAACAGCAATCTTTCCCTCTCTTTTTCTATTAGCATGAATCATTGTACAAAATAACAAGCTTCTCTGTGGATACATGTGTATCTCTGTGGATACATCCTGGACATGGTGTTTTTATACATGTGTGTCCTGGACATGATTTTTTTTCATAGATGTGTATCCTGGATGTGGTGTTTTCATATATTAGTATCCTGGATGTGGTGTTTTCATACATGAGTGTCCCGGATGTGGTGTTTTCATACAGGTATATCCCGGGCATGATGTTTTCATACATTTGTATCCTGGATATGGTGTTTTCATACGTGTATCCTGGGCATGGTGTTTTATACATATGTATCCTGGACTTGCGCCGTATTCCCTGCTCCCCAGTTACTCTCTCGACATCATCTCATCTCTCCTGCTGACTGCCTGTCTCACTCCAAGTCACTCCTCCCTTCTGTTTTCACACCTCTTGTGTTCAAATCTAGACCTGCACGTGAAAAAAAGACATGCAGCATCTGTCTTTCTTACATGGCTTGTTTTGTGATAACCTCTACTTCCATCTGTTTGCCTGCAGGTAACATAATTTCTTCTTTATGAGCAAGTAAAACTCTACTTTCTTTTCCTTTCTTTTTTAAATTGAAAATAGACTCTGCTCTCATACAATACATCAACCACAGTTTACATTTGCTCCACTCTTCCCAGCTCCCCCCACATTCCCCTTCCTGATCCAGTCCCCCTCTGTCTCTCTTCAGAAAAGAGCGGGCCACCAATAGAAAACAACCAAATATGACAAAACAAGATGCAATAAGACAATGCAAAAGCCTTCAAACCAAAGCTGTACAAGGCTACCTAACAAGAGGGAAAGAGTCCCAGGAGTAGGCAGAAGAGTCAAAGACACACCCACTTCCATTGTGAGGAGTTCCACAAAAACACCAAGCTAACAGCCACAACATACACACAGGGAACTGGTGCAGACTCATGCAGGCCCCATGCTTGCTGCTTCAGTCTCTGAGATCTCATACTAGCAACTTAACAGCACACTTGAGAGCTCTAGAACAAAAAGAAGCAAGCATCCAATAGAGTAGATGACAGGAAATACTGAAACTCACCTGAAATCAGTAAAATAGAAGCAAAGAGAACAATACAAAGAATGAGTGAAGCAAAGAGATATAAAGGAGTGATTTCTCAGAAAATTAGGAAACAACCTTCATCAAGACCCAGCAATACCACTTTTGGATATATATCTAAAGAATACTCAATTGTGCCACAAGGACATGTGCTCAACTATGTTCATAGCAGCATTGTCTGTCATAGCCAGGACCTGGAAACAACCTAAATGCCCCTCAACCAAAGAATGGATAAGGAAAATGTGGTACGTTTACACAATGGAGTACTACACAGCTGAAAAAAAATAACATCTTGAAAATTGCAGGCAAATGGATGGATTTAGAAAACATATTTATTGGGGTAACCCAATCCCAGAAGGACAAATATTATATGTACTCACTCATAAAAAAAGACAAGAAAAACCAGCCTACAGTTCACAATCCCGGGGAACCTAGACAATAGTGAGGACCCTAAGAGAGACATACGTGGATCTACTGTACATGGGAAGTAGAAAAAGACAAGATCTCCTGAGTGAATTGGGAGCATGGGAACCATGGGAGATGGTAGAAGGGAAGGGGGAAAATATGTAGCTCAATTTAAAACAAAATGAAAAATGGTCATAAATAACAGATAACACATAATCACTAATAACTGCTAGAAAAAAAACTATTTTGGAATAACCAAGCTAGTGAAACACTTGTATGTCAAGGACTTCAAGTATTTGGAGAAAGAAATTGAAGATGAAAAGATCTGTTGACATCGTTTTCTTGATAATCTTTATGAAATGAAATCTTAGTATAGTATTTATTTACATTTCCCCAGTAGCTTAGCATCTTGAGTATGCCTGCCTGCCTGCTTTTCTCCCTCCCTCCCTCCCTCCTTCCTTTCTTCCCTTTGTTTGTTTGAGGCAGGTTTCTCTGTGTACTTTTGGCTGTTCTGTAACTCACTCTGTCGATCAGGCTTGAACTCACAGGTATCCACCTCCCTCTGCCTCCACAGAGTGCTGGGATTAAAGGTGTGTATCATCACCACCTGGCTTGAATATGTTTTCATATATTTCCTGGCTATTTCTGCTTCTTTTGAGAATTTCTATCCATTGCCCATTTATTGATTGAATAATTGAAGGCTGTTGGGAAGGGGGTTCCTTATCCCCTGTATCATGTAAAGAGCTGGGTCTCCCCATCCCTGCATTACCCCCATTCTGTTGGCTGTCTCTTCGATGTCCTGATTGTTTGCCTAAGCTATTCAGAAGCTTTCAGATCTGATGGAATCCCTTTTGGCAGTTCTTTCTCTTACTTCCTAAACTATTAAAGTCCTAACACAGAAATACCCTTGACAATATTTCGAGGTGTTTTCCTGTGCTTTCCTCTAGCACTTTCAAAGCTTTCAAGTTTTATCTGTATTGTGAATTGATTCATGTACAGAACGAGAAACAAGAATCTAGTTTTATTCTTCTGAATATATCCATCCAAGCAGTGTTTGGTGAAAGGTTTCCCTTTTTATCTAGTGCATATTTTTTGAGACCCGTATTGAGAGTAAGGCTGTTTCAGTTTGGTGGATTTATATTTTGACAGTCTGTTCTATCATATTTCTACATGTCTCTTTTGTGCTGTCTTTTTGTTGTGGCTCTTGGTGCAACTGCTTTAATAAGCTTCAACAAATTAGAATTGCAACTGAGTGGTTGTCAGGGGTTGGTGTCTGTCTTCACGGGAAGCTCTGTTGGCCCTGAGGAACAGCAGCAGCTTGCATGTGACAGAGGAGGACTTCCTTTTCCTCGGCTCTCATCACTGCTGCGTATGGCCAACAGTAGCACTCCATTATGGGGAATGCTGGCCCTGGTGGTGAGGCTTCCCTGTTTAGGGAGAACCAAGTTGTTGTCCCTTCCCTCTCTAGGGACATCTTTGGAACTGGCACAGACAATATGAGGTCCTACCCTCCCCAGAGAGCATTGTGAGGTCCCAGCACTTCTTGTGCAGGCTCTGCTGGCCATTTTCCTGTGGTCTGGCTCCCGTGACAACACTTAGTGTAATTAGCCAGAGGGGAAGAGGTGTGTGAATGGCAGTGCCAGGTGAAGCTTCCCTTGAGTTTGTTAAGGCAGCAGGACTTCACAGTTCCACATCCTCTGCTATAATGTTTTTAGCCCAAGTAACCGAAGTCTGATTTCTCTGTTATCTTCAGATTCTTTCAACCATGGCACTTGCAGGTTAGGATTAGAGTGTGAAATATTTAATATTAAGATTTATCTTAATGCTAGTCGATAGCTTCAGACTTCTCAGGATAAAGATTATGCTTGGCTGTGTGGCATTTTTAACCTAGTTTGATCTTAATTGTAAGATAAGCTTCCTTTATGGAACTGTCAACAGTTTGCATTGCTCACGTTGCAAATGCACTGAGAAGTTTATTTTACTTCTTAACATGATTTAGTTTTGTTCTTTGTGTAGTTTTGACTCCTTGATTACAGCTGAACCTCAGTCTTTTATAGTCATTTAGTGAGTTTTTGTTGGTTAAAAGCTGGGCCCTCATGTCAGGTGATTGGTCAAAATTGGCATAACCATTCTAAAATATTTCAGTCGAAAACTTTAATATTATTTTTAGAGTTTTCAGCTCCACAAGCTGAATTGTACAAAGCACATAGGTAACTAATTACTAGTTACAGGAGTTAGCAGTAAATTGTGTTTCCAATACTATACACAGTAATTTTTTAAAATCCAGTTGATTAATTTCATAATTTAAGAAGAAATTTTAGCTAAAACCATAGCTATGTTTTTGCAACCTGACAGATACTTATATGCCTCTCTGTTGGTGTGTGTGTATGTGTTCTACAGTAAAATTGTCCTTACTAGTTTTGTATCAGATAACTGACTGTTCTTAAGATCTTAGGTGTTCTGTTTACCATGATTATTAGGAGGTTCTTGAGTATTTACATTTTCTGAATTTTAGCAAAATTGAAAATATTGTTGATCTCTCATTGTCAAATACACATGCAAGTTCAGGTCTTAGAAGCATATTGGGAAAAAACTTACTTAAATTTTCTCTAAACTACTACTTTTAGCTATTTTTATCTATCATGCATATAAACTTAAATTTGTAAACATTCTTTAAAGTATTTAATAAATGAATTTAAATTTAGCCATTTTTACCCAGGTAAAGTACTTGATTGAATTTTGATCCAAATGCTTTGTATTAGTTGTGATATGTGGATTTCAGATGGACTTGTAGAGATTCACATGTTATAACATGAAATGTCTAGTAATAGTCTGGAATCACACCTCAATCAAAAGCTTGAGTAGGTAATGTTTGTGGTCAGAGCAGCATGACCTAACACCTCATGATGGCTCAGACACAACCCATAGTGCCCTAGCCCATGACTGAGCTGTGAGAGTTGTCCAATGTCTGCTGCCAAAATTGCGCGTTAGGCGGTGCTTCTTAGCCTAAGACAGGACAGATGCGCAGTACTCATGTGACATAGTAAGTACATAGCTCTTCCGTGTCTGTGTTTGTTTTCCCCAGAGCAACTTCAACTGTGCCTTCAGATCTCTGCCTTTGGGATCTGTCTGACATATTTTCACTGAACTGAGAGACATTGCACAGTTTGATTATCATCCACCATATCTTGTCACACAGTTACCTGGCACTCAGGTGCCGCCGGAATTTTCCAGAGAATAAAGAGAATAAAAAGGATGCCAGAGGAGTGATTTTTGTTTGATCTTGAAAAATTTGAACACTAAGGACAACCTTGCTATTGTCCCTAACAATTTATCATTTATCATTAAAATAAATGCTTGGCTCTGCCTTTTCCGCTGTGCTGCTGTAAAAAAATGCCTCCAGTCAGGTAGTTTATGAAGAATAAGACTGGGAGTCTAAGATCAAGGTATAAATTCAGCGGTACTGTGTTGCCGGGTCCTTCAGAGAGGACAAAGCCTGTGTCCTCACAGCAGTGAAAGAACTGGTAGACGTGGCTAACTTACTCTTCAGGCACGGATAGATTTACCTTTCTGAGTCATGCTCATGCAAGTTTAAATTATTTGTAATTATTGATACACTGTATTGCTGTATTAATTAAAGCCAATAAGCATAATGAATATGTGACTAATATCAGCCCTGAGTATACAAAAAAGGTATGAATAATGTCAGCAAATAAAATTATGCTGCCCATTAGTAAAACATTTATTTATTTTTTATTAATTTTTATTGAGCTCTACATAAAGCATTTATTTCATCTAAACGTTTTAGTATTGATTCCTATACGAGTAAAATACTTCTGCTAACATTTCAAAGAGATCAATTGTAAAGACAATTTGTAAACTGTAAATGAACTTTGAAATATTTCTCCCTAAATACCTTTTGGTTTTCTAGGTAATGGAACCCAACAGTCAGTCCCCTGTGCCCCACCTGTGTGCCCCCCACTACCCTCCTTCCCTCCTCCCTCCCTGCCTCTGGCCTGTGGAGACTCACTAAGCCCTTTCCTGGCCCTAGCCTCTCCCTGTGAAACTCCAATGGATAAAACCAGTTTTTTGTTTGTTTGCTTGTGTGCTTTTTTGTTTGTTTTGCAAACACATGTTAATTGGAGATAACTTTCTGGATAAGGGTAGGAGCCCACATCCACTTCCCCCTTGACACAGTCTAGCTTGAACCTGTGCCTGCCCTGTGCGTGCTGCCACAGTTTCTGTAAGTTCATATGTGTGTCAGTCCCGTTGTGTCTGGAAGACACTGTTTCCTTGGAATCACCCGTCATCTCTGGCTCCAACAATCTTTCCATCTCCTCTTCCACATAGCTCTATGAGCCCTGAGGGGAGAGGTTTGATTACAACATTCCATTTAGGACTGGGTGTTCCAAAACCTCTCACTCTCTGCACATTGTCCAGTTGTGGGTCTCTGTATCCCCCCCTCCCCGCACACTGTAAGAGGAAGTTTCTCTGATGATGAAGGCTGGACAGGGCACTGATCTATGGATATAGCAGGATGTCCTTAGGAATCATCTTATTGTTTTGATCCTTAGCAGAATACTGGATTTTCACTGGTGCCTGTGGCCTATCCAGTCTCCAGTTCTTGCCTGCCTGGGCAGTATCAGGCATGGGTTCCATCTCGTGGAGTGGACCTTAGATTCAGTCAAAGTGGGTGGGTCCTCCCACGTTTGCGCCACTGTGGCATTGGCATGTCACACAGGCAGTCACTCTTGTTGATGGAAGGGTTTGTAGCTGGGTTGGTATTGACCTTTCTCCCCTGGTAGCAAGCAGAGTACACCTTCCAATACCATGAACACCAGTCGGTAGGAGTGAAGCCTTAGACACCCACCAGCTGGACTTCTCCATGTTCAGTGAAATACTGAAGTGTTGTCATCAGCAATAGGGCTTTACTGTCAGTTTGTAGAGAGCAATAGTAGTCTTGGCAATAGTCTGAGATGTTTGGAAAATTTCAAAAGGGTCCTCCTGGTCTCAGGAACATACACAGTTTCCGTGCTGGTCATGAGCTGAACCTGTGTCCCTCTCCTGCCTCATTGCTTAATATGAGGTCTTCTTGTAACTAACACCCAGCCATGCAGTTATTCCCAGTCCCAGCGCATGGCATTCCTTCCCAGAGGTTCTTGCACATAGTGTTTCCCCCACTGGACTTCCCACCACCCTGCCTGCTCCAGCTGAGGCACCTAGATGGGACACAGAGCACCTTCAGCTGCTTCAACCCAGCCGGGACTTCTGGTGTTCCCTGGGTTCTTTGCCCTGCCTGAACTTGTTTTATCCTATGCTGCGTCCACTCTCTGTAGGACTCTACTCACAACATGCATTTTCTAACAGACCCTCAACAATTAGTGAGTTAATTCACAAGAAACACCCTGACAACTTTCCTCCAGCAAGGTACAGTGGGGAAATAAACAGCAATTAAAATGCCAGTTTATACTTTAGTTTTATTTTCAACAGACTCTCAGATGGAATCAACTTTTCTTATTCAGTGAATGTCAGAGAGGGGAACTTTGTTGATTAAATATCATAGCATTTGCAGAAATAACAGACAGTGGATCGGAGTATTTGCGATGCACTTAGCACTGAGGATCTCCTAGAGGCAGCACCGCCTCTCTAGAACACGTCTGAGAATTCTTGGAGCCTTACACATCATATATTATATGCTTAAGTACTTTTCAAAAGTCTGTTTCTTCTCTGGCTGTGGAACATGTGCTGGTGCTGCAGCCAGTCCTCCCGGATTCCAGGAATCCTATAGTGAGAGCTTATCTCAGCATGAAGGCTGCTCTCTGTGAAAACAGATGCCAACCGAGTGGCCCTCACCCCGGAAGAAATGCCCCAGTTGTCATCCTCCTCTGTCCTGAACTCTGGACAGAAGGAAAAGCCTTCATAACTCCCAGGACGTCCTTGGTTTCACCTAAGTTTTATGAGGATATTTTAATGGTCCTATATTTGATCTGATCATAAGGAAAAAGCAATTTTCCATTTTTTGAAAGAAGATAAGCCTAGCTGTTTATCTCTCCAGATCACAGCTTTGTTGTGTAAGCTCACGTTGGTCTTCAGACCTTGTCTCCTTTTAACAAACAGCTCGATATATTATAGTCAGTGCCATCAAACCATTTGCACAATGCTTTGGACATTTGGTTATAATTTCTTTGTCTGCCAAGCATTTTTCAATAAAGCTTAATTTTGGCCTCTCTTGTCCTCAATGTGAAATCGATTAACCTTGAGATGGACTGTGGCTTGGGTGTTTCTTCTTTGCATGTTTTATCTGCTGAAGTGCTTATTATGTATTAAATTGCTAGCTGTAAACTGTGCTGCTTGGTGTCCAGGTAAACTAATATCCTGTTGTGCAAATCTAACTCATTCTTGTAAGTTTTTTTATAGAAAATTTCAGAGACTTAATAGACCAGAATAACAAATCTTGACTGACCTATTGGCCAACTCCAGCATTTACCTGCCCTCACCTTGTAGTTCTATTTGTACTCCTGGATTCCTATTGCCTCCAGGATCTATTATTTTGAAGTAAATCCCAGATATTAGATCAGTCATCTGTATGCAAATAACATAAGGACAAATGTTTCCAAATGAAACATAACCAATCATAATACTTGGAAGAAAGTTAATAGTAATTCCTTAATTTCACCAAATGCCCTGTCACTGTTCAAATTCTAGATATTTATTACGTAGAAGGCGTGCACAAGCTTCCCTAGATCTCAGTATTTCATTGGTTGACTCATTCTTGTTTTTGTTGGTTGGTTGCTTAGTTTCGTTTAACTCACTTGGGTCCCCTTTCCAGTGTATTTGTTGAATAAATCAGGCTCTTTCTTGGGTGGATTTTCAGAAGTCTTGGGTTTTAGGATTCTATTTCTATGTTTTTATCTGTCCTTTGTGTTTCTCATAAATTAATAAAAAGGTGTAGGTTAAATTCTGTTTCTGAAATAGAAGTTTACTTACGCAAGGTCCTTAGTAGCCAAGGTTGTTGTTACTCTTCCTGTTTGTGGTGGTAGGACTGAAAATGGAATTCAAGTGTTACGTAGACCATCCTATTATTGATTTATTGTGAACTTGTCTCCAATGATTCATCACCACTGATGATTTGTGCCATGATCTATTTCTTTCTTTCTTGGTGTGTGTGCACGAGTGTAGTGTGCATGTGTCCTCACACATGCGTGGAAGTCAGCAGACTGTTCAGAAGCAGGCTTTCTTCTTCCAACTGGGTTTTATAAGGCAAGGTCTCTCTTGCTTCTGCCACACTGTATACTCCTGGTTATTTGGCTCAGTAGCTTCCAGACATTTCTCCTGTCTCCACTCCCCATCTCACCATAACAGTGCTAGGATTACAGATGAGTGGTACCACGCCAACTCTGTCCTTGGATTCTGTGAATCGAGTGCAAAGCATCAGCAAGTCTTTGTACCCAGTGAGCTGCTGCGACTGCTTTTTGTTTTTTGTTTGTTTGTTTGTTTGTTTTTTAAGTCATATTGTTAATCTTGAGAAGTTATAACTCAAATATAAAATGTCTCTCTTACCTCTCTTCTACTGGATGTCAAACCCAGTCCCTACACTGTCTGTATGTGAGGCGAGTTTTCTACCACACAGCTATATCCCCAAACCACCAATGCTGGTGAGAACAGACATCAGAATTAAAAGGAGTGAGAAGGTTAAACTAAGCTGGGCCAGGACCTCCGAGGAGGGTAAACAAGGAGGGCAGTGCTGGCTGGCCCCCACAAAGCACCCCACCCCTACCCCACTCCCATCCTTTAAGGAACATAAGCAAGGTTCTGTATCTCTTCACATGTCCCTGCTTCCAATGCAGCTGGTAATACAGTGTGGGAGAGCAGACTGTAAGTAAGAATGGCTTGTAACATTTTTCTCCCAGTTAGTCCTGGAAGACCACTCATGGGCAAGGAGTTGAACGTGAGGTAACAGCTACATCTTGCCAACTGCAGTAAGAGTTAACTACCTGTTGGCAATAGAGGACTCAAAGCTGATGCTGTGAATGTAAGAACAGAAGGAACAGTCTGATTAATGGCCAGCAGACTTGATAGCCTCTAAGGCCAGCAATACCTGCAGGGTCCAAGCACTGCGGTGCCAGCCCAGGCTAGTGACAAGCAGACAGTCAAGGTCAGCACCTAGTAGAGCAAGTCGGAGACAGAGTGGGACTGAGTGTAGGAGCGCTCAGAGTGTAGG
Organism: Myodes glareolus; assembly: GCF_982192425.1. Classification (NCBI taxonomy): domain Eukaryota; kingdom Metazoa; phylum Chordata; class Mammalia; order Rodentia; family Cricetidae; genus Myodes; species Myodes glareolus. Next base: position 47,888,866 of record NC_142039.1, on the reverse strand, counting down.
AGCGCTCAGAAACTGGCTGGGCGAGGAAAATACACATAGGACAGAGGTGCCCTAATTGTTCGGACTTAAGCCCAGAGAAACTAACCAATTTCAATAGAAACCATCCCAGTCTTTGTCAGGTTTATCTCCTGAGTCCTGTAAGAAGCCCCGAGAAAAACTGCCCAGCAGGTTTGTCTTTCTCATGGGACCCCTCCTGCAGGGGAGCTAATCTCCCATTTCTGGAGACCCTCTCGTGGGCCCGCCATAGTTTCACTACTCTGTAGTTTCTGTTTTAGAACTTTAAGCTTTCTTCTTTAAACCTTCTGTAGTGAAAACTCCTGTTTTGATTTTTTGGTTGTTTTTTTCGGGGGGGGGGGCACGGTTTCAAGACAGGATTTCTCTGTATAACAACCCTCACTTTCCTTGAACTAGCTCTTGTAGACCAGGCTGGCATTGAACTCATAGAGACCCATCTGCCTCTCTGTCTCCCAGATGCTGGAATTAAAGATGTGTGCCACCCCCGCCCGGTGTAAAAACTCATTTTAAAATCCACTTTTATGGTTGTTCTCCAGACCTCAGTCTTAGAGTCAGTGAATCAGGAGCCTGGGACAGAGCCGCTGAGTGAGTTGAAGTTGCGGGTTACAGAAGTGTCTGGTGCCCTAACTACTGAGTTTCAGCCACCTGAGATAAGAATGTATCTTCCTTTCCCTCCATTTCACCCAGATAATCTATTTCTTATTAAGAGTTGCAAAATATTGATAATTAGCTAGAAAACTAAACAAATTTTCCGAAAACCTTTCCCCATCAGCTGTTTGATTCCTTCATACAGGAAGGGCAGGACAATGTGTCCTTTGTTTAGCCAGTTCCCAACAATTTTCCTAGCATTTTCAATATTTAGCTTTAAAATTTTATGGACTCAGTATGAATAATGTGAGAAGTTTTATTTCATTATATTAGCAGTAGTGGTTGTTGTGTTTGTTTACTAATCCTCCCCTGGAATAGACTTCTGGTCTTGAAGACTGTTGCCCCTGTAATCTTGAGTTCAGGTGTAGTGCTGCATGCCACATTCAGTGTGACATTCCTTGTCCCAGAAGGACCAGCCACTGGAGGAAGGAAATCTTACCTCAGTTCTCTTCCTCTCCTTACAGGTGTGTCTGCCCACTTCATCTTGCCCAGGCTTCTGTGATCTCTGTCAGTAAATCCCATCTAGAAGTCTGTTCTATAGTTGACTGACCAGTGTTAGTACCTGGTGTGTCTTCTGTACTCAGGATACCATGGTTCTGTTTTGAAGCTCGCATGTGCTGAGCACTTCCAGAATACCACTGTTCCTGTCTGCCAGGTGATAGAGTGTGTATCCCTGCTCTCTACAGTGGCCCCTTCCAGATAGTGAAGCACTGGAAAAAAGTGTATGTGTAGTAGTTTGTATCTGTATGGAGCCTGTGGAACGTAAGCTTCTGCAGTACTATGGAAAGTGTTAGGGATTTCCCCCTCACTCTGCCCCATTTCGTCTAGCTGTAAATCTAAGAGGCTCTTTCCAAAACTAATTTCACACTTTACAGCCTTTTGTACAGCAGTAAACAGTAGGGTGAAAGGAAGAGGTCCTGCAAGAACTCTGGTTGGGCATGCTTTCCTCCATGGGTCTGTTTAGTGCTCGTTTGTGGCCTGTTACACTGGGTTCCTGCTAGCCCTGAACTGTCTGTCTTCAGTAGTTCTGTCCAAAAGTGTTCCCAGAGCATTTGAGGGCCTGCCTGTGGTGCCGTCTGACTCAGTCTACCTTTGTCTGGTGAGCAGACCCATTGCTCAGATGGCCAGCTGTCTGCACAGGGGTACAAGCTCCATGTCTGAGAACAGAGATTTAGAGCAAATGTTAAAATTTGGATTGTTTGGATGTCAGTGTAGCGATTTCTCAGAAAATTAGGAAACAACCTTCCTTAAGACCCAGTAATACCACTTTTGGGTATATATCCAAATGATGCTCAATCGTGCCACAAGGACATGTACTCAACTATGTTCATAGCAGCTTTGTTTGTCATAGCCAGAACCTGGAAACAACCTAAATGCCCCTCAACCAAAAAATGGATAAGGAAAATGTGATACATTTACACAATGGAGTACTACACAGCAGAAGAAAATAACGACAGCTTGAATTTTGCCGGAAAATGGATGGAGCTAGAAAACATTGAGTGAGGTAACCGAGACACAGAAAGATAATTATCACATGTACTCACTCATAGATGGTTTTTAGACATAAAACAAAGAAAGCTAGCCTAAAAAACACAATCCCAGAGAACTGAGACAACAATGAGGACACTAAGAGAGACTTACGTAGATCTAATCTACATGGGAAGTAGAAAGTAGAAAAAGATCTCCTGAGTAAATTGGGAGCATGGGGACCTGGGGGGAGGGGAGAGGCAGGGAGGGGAGCAGAGAAAAATGTAGAGCTCAATAAATAATAAAAAATGGATTATTGGTCTCATATGTTTAGCCTAGGAGTTGCCATGTTATCTAAATAAAAGCCTCACTTAGTAGTCAGAACCCTGGTCTAGTAAAGCATGTGTGTAGAAAACCCGCTAGGCTTCTTCACTGGGTGTCGAAGGTGGGGCTGGGTGACACTTGAGGGTTGCCATGAGATTTGGTGGGTGGGTGCACTGCTCTCTGCGACATGAAGACGTCCACGTCGTTAAATTGAACTGGGGAAAGGGTCAGTGCTGTGCTTTCCTGCTGATTTATAACGCCCATCACTACAGAAAGCCAAAGTCCAGATAGGTTCCAAATGTTAAACTTGGACCACTTACAAGGTTTAAGTCACCATCGAAGGTGCCTTGATAGTGTAGCCCTGATTCCTGGGGCCCGAGAGATCAGAGTCACAGTAGTGAGGCTCAGGACAGACAAGTTGTCTGAAAAGAAAGGCAGAGGTCATTTTGTGCTCAGTTCAGGTACTCAAGGCCACTCGTGTGTGGTGGGTGGGGTGGTGATGGTGGTATTTTTAATAGAAAACCATTGTGTAATGGAAATTATTGTTACTAGTCCTGCCCTCCCCAGAATCAGGGTATTTCTTCCCAGCTGACACACTGAAATTGCAGTGACTGCAGCCAACTGTAAAGCTGCTGCTGGCCTCTAGATGTATTGTGTAACATGGGGATTTTAGCTCACAGTGCTGAGTTGTGCTTGTTGGTGTGGATGTGTGCACCTGTGCGTGCTAGTGTGCATGCACATGAGTGCATGCAAGTGTGGTAGTCTGAGGTTTCTGTCAAGTATCTTTCCTTGATTGCTTTCAGCCTTCATTTATTTTGTTTGTTTGTTTGTTTGTTTTGCTACAGGCTCTCTCACTGAGCCTGGATCCCATTGTTTTTGCTAGCCTGGCTGGCCAGTGAGCTTCAGGATCCACTGTTTCTGTTACCCTGCTGCTGGGTCATAGGAGTTGCCGCCACTGTCACCTTCTTTCCCTAGGTCCTCGTGCTTGTGCTGTAGGGCATGAGAGATGGCAGGTCCACAGGGGGTGCCGAGGAGACGAAGTGAAGACACGGCTTTTCTTCATTCACTGCCACCACCCTCATTTCTTAGCCCGCCCTTCTGGATTTGGGGTGTCTTTAAATTTCTTGGCTCTTTTTTCTGTTATGGAGGTAAAATAGATTATAGCCCCTAGCTACTAATTTTGAGCAATTAAAATAATTCTGAGAGCTGGGTTGAAAAAAAGTGTGTATTTCAAGGATCCTCTCCTTTATCTATAACTGTTAGAAATTTGTTTCTGGTTTGATGAGAAGCAGCACCATTGAGATGCTTTTTGTGTGTGGCTGGGACTAAGAGATGGTTTTGTTTAGTTCTGTGTAATATCTTGAGAATTTCCTACCTGTGTTTCGTATTCACATCATTTCTACCCTCTCGCTACTCTTCCCCTTCTGTGTCCCCACAACCCCCACAAATCATGGCCTCTTCTTTAACTCCTATTTAGTATACTTTCCACTTAGTGTTGTTGGTGTGTAAATGGGTTTGGAGCTGACTGCCTGGGGTTGGCTGACTGATTCTCCCTCTCCCGGCAGCTGTTAGTTTTCTCTGGTTCTTCACCGGGGACCTTGTGAGATTTTCCTCCTCCGTGTTGTCATGTCAGCTGCTATTACCATTATGAAGGTGTGTTTAGGCAGTCACACTGTTGAGATTTCATGGGTATAACTTTCTTGTCATGTCTACAAGACAATCTAACAGCAGGCATCTTAATCCTCTGGCTCTCAGAATATTTCTGCCCCCATTTCTGTGGTGTGCCTGAACCTTAGGTGCAGGGTGCACTGTAAATGAATCAGTTGGGGCTGGGTCTCCATCCGTTGTGGGGCGGAGTGGGGTTAGGGGTTTGTGTATGGGGGGTGTAACTGCCCTTACCTGTGGACATAAGTATTTAGAAAACTGAAATTGTATTGGAAAATGCCAGGTTCTCTTCTAGGGTCTCTGTCCCCTTCAGCCACGGGTAGTAGGCTCGGTTTACAGTACCAGGCATGATTTCCTTCCTATTGAGTTGTCCTTATCTTTAGTTGGAGAGCTGTTGGTTACACTCAAGACAAAAGCTCCTCTATTGTGTGATTAGGGATATCTTGCTCGGCTGGCCGTTACATTTTGTAAACCTTACTAATGGGTAGGACTATTGATTACTTTCCTCTCCTGGCAGCTTGCATGGCATCTTCTGGTACTACAAGAGTTGGTCTTCAGGAATCAGGCTTTTGGATCAGTTTCCTCTCAGTTCCTCCAATTCCTGTGTCTGAAGTGTGGATGTCTTACCAATAGGTTTTTACCTGCAGGTTCTGGGAAGCAATCCCAGACTGCAGCAATAGCCTATATTGTTTTGAGAGTTTCTTGGGTTCCCCTGACCAGCAGCTCTTTAAGGGAGGATTTGCATGCCTATTACTGGGAGTTTTGTTAGATAGCCTATGGCTTTGGGAGGGAGCATTATCACCCCAAGTGGCATAAGTTTGTCTTTTAAAATTCTATCTGTGTGTTTCTATATATTCACATTATATATGTATTCTAATCAAAACAATATGATTCCCTATTGCTTTTTCAAACATCCTTGATATTTTGTATTTGTCCCTTGTCCATTTCCTCCTGAATTGTCTCCCTCCTACCCCCCAGTTAAGGTCCCCCATTTTTCCACTTCCTTCTTTGTAGTAACTGTTATCCTCATCTCTAGAGCTCCCCCTCCCACAGTCCTTTTTAAGGATGATTAATTCAGAGTGGAGCTTCCGTTGCTTATGCTTTTTGTTTTTTATGTAAGGTGCGTATTGGTTCCTGTTACTTTCCCTTTAAAACATCTTCATTCTTTTCATCCTCCCTGTCTCCTCTGTCCTTTCTGCCCTTCCTGCACAGTCCTTGTGTCTGGGACTCTATGAGTCTGGCATAGGAATCTACTGAAGCTTCTCTCCAGTGTCAGCTTCCTGAGAGCTCTGAGGTGTGAATCTGCATTTCCCAGGAGCCTCCAGTGAGCCATCAGCTGCGTATCTGTGAATGGCTTGTGCTTGTGCTGGTGGGAATTTTTAAGAGAGTCAAATCACAGAACTGTTCCTACTCAGGTTAGAATTGTCCTCACTGTCTGTGTCCTCCACGGAGCTGTCCCTACTCAGTCCTGCCATTGCTGTGTGCCTCCTCCAGCACCACAGATAAAGGTACTTAATGAGTTAATGAGTATTTAATGAACTGATCACTTCCAGTGGTCTGCTCTCTCCAACTAATCAGTAAAAGCCACCTGCACAACACAGTAATTAACCATGGTGATTGCTATTTATTCTGAAAGCCAGGGTGCCAACTTCTGTACCTTTGAAAATAAGATCTTGAACATTTCCTCAAAGTCCATAATAAAGGAGAAAGTAGAGGTCTGAGGTGGACAGAGAGGCCTTGGACCCCACCCCACTTTCATAGCTTGAATGTCCTCTAAGCCGCAGAGTTGCCTGTGCCTGACAAACCTGGAATATCCCTCTTTTAGCTTCTCTGAAAATACCATTATCAGCAAGCTAATTAGTGTGCCTGAGTTCAGTCCCCTAGGCCTCCCTGACAGAGGGAGAGAACCACTCCTCCAGTGTGTCCTTTGATCTCCATGTTCTCATGGCCGCACACGTGCACGCACGCTCACACACACAAGTAGGTGCATAAAATATTTCCTTAAATGTGTCTGATCTATGCATTGTATAAGCAGTCAAAAAATAGACACTTCAAATAAAAACCTCAGCAAGTGGCTATGTTATCAATATTTGGAACAAAATGAAGCAATTTGTGTCTCTCAGAGAAAGTTAATAAAACCTCTATTGTACAGAAGCCTCAGGATGTGCCTTCTCTTTTTCATCAATTGACTTCAATTTTCTGATAATACCACATACTAATAATCAGAATGTTTGAATGACAGCCACAGTAAATTCATAAATACGATATACTTGAAAACCCATTCTTGCTTTTTGAAATTGCTGTCATTTTTGGTTGCAGATGCTACAACAGCCTGTGATTATGGTGACAGGGACTTTCAGGAATCTTCTTAATACAGATCACTTTTATAGCAAGTTTGTGTGTTCAAGAGCTTAATAATAGGTTTTATAAAATTACAGAAACTGTCTTCACAAACTTTAAATACGATGGAGATGAAAAAATGTAATATCTTGTACTCTGCTATTAGGTAGTGTTAAAGAAAAGAAAAAAATGCTTTGCGTTCTTGGGCTTTTATTTCTCTTCCTTGTAGCTGGGTGCTGTGACTCGTGTTTTTATATTATGCTAGGAAATGGGTATACTGAGAAAAAAAAGGTCTGGCAGTTCCTGTTTTGTTTTCATTAGAGGCAATGCTGCTTGTATATATGAAAGTCCACATAGAGCAGCCCTGAAAATAAACTATTGAACTGGGATGCTCTTCAGGTGGGATTGTAACCCTTCTGTCCAGCTCCTTACTGCTGACTACACATGCTACAGATTGGCAAGTGCGGTGACCATGCACTACAGCTCAGCATGCGTGTGAACAACAGTGACCATTCATTACATATCAGCATGTGTGTGTGTGTGTGCGCGCGCGCGCATCGTGCGTGTGCAGTGACCACCTCCTACACATCAGCTTGTATGTGTGTATATGTATGCAGTGACCATGCACTACAGATCAGCATGTGTGTGTGTGCGTGCACATGCGCGTGTGTACGTGTGGGTGTGTGTGTGTTCACAGAGACAGGTGTAGGGAAGGTTATGCTATTGCATATAGGCAAGGACTGCTGCAGTCCGCTGGAACAGGAATACTATTTCCTGTCCATATCCTGCCAGTGCATGTGTGACTCTGTACTGTGTATGCATGTGAAAAATGTACAAAACTAAATTGTACACAATGGAATTACATACTTCACTATGTAGAATTATATTCCATTTTAAGACAGAAGGAAAAGCTTCTTTGGAAGCGCTGACAGCCAGGGATAGTGATTTGATGGGAAGTAAAGGTACCTCTTTCAAATATACCTGCATTCTTAGTGTGCTGGTTTCTCAGCGATGAAAGCCACTAAATCCAGGTAGCAAAGCAGAATGGATTTAGAATCAGACCTTCAGATGATTTAAATAGTAACTCCAGAACACTTCTCATACTGTGTAAGTCTGAAACTGTCTGTTGACTAAACTCCCATTCCCTCCTGGGAGAAGGTTGTACTGTTTCTTCCTACATTTGTGACCTTGGAAGTGTATGTTCCTGTGGAGCCTCCTGAATCTAGAGAGCCACCACAATGACAAGATCATTCCCACATGTTTTTATAAAATAGATGTTTTATATTTGGGTCATGTTATAGCCTTAGATGTAAATATACATCTGTTGAGGGTTAAATTTTGTCTACCTTTGATTTGAACAATCCAGTAGATTTTAAAATCTTAGATTGTGCCTCCTGGTGGCAGGTGTTGTGCCTTAATCATCCGCAGGTCCCTCATAGGAATGGCAAAGAATCCATGAGAGAAAGGCATTGGATTTCTTTGACATTAAAAATCTGCTTGAGCTGCAGGGCACTCGGGATGCATTTGGCAGAGTGACTGAAGCACCAAGCTTCCCATGAGGACAAGAAGCAGATCAGTGGTTGGGGTGAAAACACCATTTGAGTTCATACATTTGAAGGAAGATTGCATTATAAGGAGTCAAAAACAAAATCCTGTGCATGAAATGAGTAGCTAACCCCTCTGCTGTCTTGAAAATTTTCTTGCTGCCCTTGAGCTTCATGCCTTGTCCTAAGAATCATTTCTAATAGTTGTAGCACAGCTCTACAAATACAGACTCGGTCATGTGGTTAGCTTGCAGGGAGCTAGAGGCACACACTCAGATCCACCTACTCAGCCTCTTCCTTCTGCCATTGGATTCAACAGGGTGCAAACTCAACACTTTGTGGCTTTAATACTCTGAGCAGATGAGTGGCTTGTGCAAAAAAAAACTTTAGGACTCTACAAACAGATATTTCTCCCTGGAGTTCTTACCATGGAAATGAACTACTCACAGCTGCTGACTTTAAGTTTTTTGTAATTTCCAGACTCTCCTTTGATTTAATGAATAAAGCTTCCTTCTTATCAAAGGTCAGCCTATGGAGTTAGATGTTGAGGATTATGAGACCTCACCTAGTCCTTCTTCCACCCCACAGTGGTATTCCAGACCTAGAGCAGCCTTGCTCCTCTCTGATGTCATAAGCCCACACACAGCTCTGTACCTCCTGCAGGTGCCAGGCCGTGGGCATGCTCCTCATGTTTACATTTCATCAGTAGCCTGCTTCCCAGCAGTGCTTCCGTCCCAAGTCTCAGGGTTTGCAGTTTTATTGAAATCATCCTTTCTTTAAACAGGTCTCCTTGAGATTTTGAAAATTAAACAATTGCTACGTATGCAATATTATGTCCAGAAGTATTAGTTAGTTCATGGTGTGAATAAAAACATTCATTTGCATGTAGACAATGAATCTTGTTACTTTCACTTTTCCAATTGAGACCGCTTTCTAATGAAAAATTTGGCGGGAACCTGGGGAGGGGGGACAGGGAGGGAGGGAAAGAGTTGTGTGAGCACAGCCGGGTTGAAACAGGTAGTAGTTAGTTGGTCAGTTCATGGTTATTCTGTCTCTTTTTAACCCTGAAATTCAGCGCATCAGGTTTATGAAGGACAGGATGACTTTGTGTGCTGATTGTATAGAGTATCCTGTGACATGTTATTAGTGTGATTCATGGCCCCGTTAACTCGCCAAGTAAACTTCTGAAAAGAGGGTGGGGGTCTGTACTCCCCTTGCCTGTTTTTAAGTCTTGAAAGCTGTTTGTCTATGCAGTTTATTGTTATTAAGCTCTACTGCATTTTTAATATATGTGAGCATAAAAATAAACCATGAATCATTAGCATTCTCATTGCAGGTAATACTTTCTGTTTTCTAAGGGGTTGATGTTTCCTATGAAACCCACCATACTGATCAGTAGGAAGGCATGTTGATAAAGGGAGAAAGCCCTGGGAAAGAAAAGAACGGTGTAGAGGCAAAAGTTTCTCCCACACTAATAGGAGGGTGCCTTGCTCCTGGGTCCACATTTAAACACTATTTATTGATAAGGCAGGGTGGAACTGTGCACTAAGACATGAAGACCAAACATGCCAACAGAAGCTTGCTTTTTCTTTTCCAACAAAAGCTGTCTGTATTGTGTGATATTTAGGCTCTTTTGTCTGTTGTGCCAATATTGATACTGGTTCTAGCACCTTTTTTTTAAAAAAAACAAAGAACAGGCAGTCATCTTGATGTGCTTTTAGAATATAATTGAGTAGATAATTTACTTGAAAAAAAATACCCCAGGCTCCTTTCATGTATTGTTTCAGTTTGACAATTTTAAAAAGTACATTGTGGGATATTTATAGTATTTTTTCGATCTATTTTTGTCTGTAGACTAGGAGTGCTAACTGATTTAGGGCATGGGGGTTAAAAACAGGAAATGTGGTGTATGAAGTAGGTTGTCTCCAGACTTTCCAATTCAGTTTCTTGAAGTCTTACTGGGGAGTGCCGGGTTTCAAAACAACACTAGGCAGAGTACCTTGAATGATTCTGCCTTTAGAGAAGTAATGTCAGTTGTGCCAGGAAGCGCTTCATGGGCAGGGAAGGCTGCATTCTTGGTATAGGTTCGCATGGTGCAGCATGCTTTCTGTAATTCCTCCTGAGATTCTGCACAGGCAGAAGAGGGGAAGGTTTGCATGTCTCGGCACATTGTCGACCTTTAAATTTAGCTTTAAAATTCTACTTGATTAAGTTGAAAAGTTTTGTCAAATAACTGTTTAAGAGTTTTCATTGAACCATCACCACTAAATTGGGACACATTATAGCACCAGACAACTCAACTTTTAAGAAGCATAAAGAATCAAGAGTTCACTTTCCTGTGGCCTTACCAAGACTGAAAACCTTTGAACTCAGCAGTTCCATCTTTGGATTTTTCTATGAGGATACATGAGCCAGGTGGTACACACCTGTAGTCTCAGCACTCAGGATGCTAAGGCAAGAGGATTACTGAAAGTTTAGGGCCCTGGTCTACAAAGGCCACATACGGTATGACCCCATATCTGTGACATTCTGAAAGGGCAGAACAGTAGAGGGAGTGAAAGCTTAGTGAGTTCAGGATTAGTGGAGAGGCAGTGTTGAAGTTTCAGGCGGTAAAGACCGTCCACATCACAGTGTAGCAGTGAGCATATGCAGCTGAGAATTATGTGCATATCCAGCAGTGGCTGTAACAGACCATGGGCTCTGGGCCATCACTGTACCAACTGTACTCCTCTAGTGAGAGAGAGGGGCAGTAGGACAGCTGTCCCTGCCTGGGAAGGTACCTGTTGTGCTGTTGTTCATGGGAGCAGGAGGGCATGGGTGTCTGGATCTGCCTGAGCTTGCTGAAGACCCAACTCTGCTCTGAACAGATTGTTAAAATATATACATATACATATATATATATATTTGATATAATTAAGTTTTAAGAAGGGATGTGTAGTTATATATATATATATGTGTGTGTGTGTGTGTGTGTGTGTGTGTGTGTGTGTGTGTAGTTATATATATATATATATATATTCCTAGTCAAAAGTCCAAAAGAATGTACCAAATTATCCTTGGGAAAGAGGTGAAGAAAACATTTATTGAACTTTTAGTTGTTATTAAATAAACTCATACTTACGTGTTTAGTTCAGCAGATATTTAATCTTTGTTTGGAGCCTGTCCTAAAACCAGCTCTTGTAGACCAGGCTGGACTCGAACTCACAGAGCTCCACCTGCTTCTGTCTCCCAAGTACTAGGATTAAAGGCGTGCACCACCACCACCCGGCTCACATTGAAGTTTTTAATTTCAAAATTAAAAAATAATAGGAAGAAAGGCCTGCCATTCAGTAGTTTGTTCTTTCATATGGGTACATCCTCAGCAGTTTGCCTAGCAGTTGGTATGTATTAATAATGAAAATAATAATATGAACTGGCTGTGTAACACTTTTTAATTAATAGAGCATTTCCCCTTTTGAGGAGAACTCAGAGCTCGAATGAACTGCCCGATTCCCAGCCCCCTTTAACACTTCTCACTGTGGTACACATGGAGCATTAGCACTTTGTTGCCTGGACACGCAGGAACACCAGCGTCCCTTCGACCGTCGATGATGTCACAGTGGTGCCATCCTCATGTGCAGCAGCCTGCCTTTGCCGAATCCAGCTTTTTCTGTTTGCCTGATTAATTCTATAGCATGCAGCTATTTTCTTATTTAAGGGTCATTTACTGGGCTGTTTTTTTCTTTTATGTAAGGTAGTCAGACCGTTTATTATATTAAACCTGGGTGTTACCTCTGTGGGGAAGGTGTTTGAGTTTGCCTCAGATCTGACATAGTGTCTAGCATGGAATACTAATATTAGGGCTCTCAGTATGGTGTTTTTAGTAATAGTGTGCCTGTCCCCCAAATCATGTGATCTCCCTACTTCAAAAAGAAGAAACTGACAACTTGATCAAGAAGCTTCTTTTTTAACTCGATGTGTGCAAACACTGTTTTCCTCATGGGAGATGTCAAGTCACACTGCCTCACTAACCGGAAGCCCACTGTGCAAAGAGCAGCCTATAAGATCTTGCTCAGAGGAGAGGCGAACTCTGTCCTCCTTGGGGAATTTCCACACTTCTAATTAATTGCTAAGTGATCGTCTGTGTGGGTGGGGACACTTTGCTGGTCAAATATCATGACACATTCTAATTTCATATTCAGAGCGGAGAAGGTCGATATTCTGAATGCTCAGAAACTGCTTCTCCTTCCCTCACTTAAATAACATGGAAAGTTATGGGGGCTTATCTAAGTAGAGCTGTTTTAAAAACAACACTCACGACTACATCATAATAACCTGGCACTTTCCTACAACTCTAAGAAGCAAGTTGGTTTTCTTCTTTACTCCTGTGCACACTGTCAACACTGAGGGCCCCTTTCCTAATCAGATCTGTACTGTACTCTTAGCACTTCATGCTTACTGCCATTGGAGTACAAACTAAAACCCAGGGTTTTCTATTACTCACAGGGTGTGCCCGCTGTGGTGTTAGCCACCTGAGCATTGCCGTAGTGTCTAGTACATCACGGCACTGAGCAAAATGCTTGCTTATTGTGTGGGACAAGTTGTCAGTCATCAGAAGAACAAAGCTTGTTTGGGGAAGCAAATTGGTTGAGCCTCAGCAACATTTCATTCTGCTCTGTTTTCTTTAATTGTATTGTTCAGTGGATCCTTGTGCTTAATCTCAAAAATCATGCCTTTGCTTTCCTGTGTCCTATGAAAGGTAAGAGATACTTTACCAGAGGACACCTCACAACAGGCTCACGTGTCTCTAGTTAGCAGCCTGCTGAAGGCTGAGGCTGTTTGACTGTGGATATTAGACATCTTCCTCACAGTTCAGTTTTCCTTTGCTTATTGATTCATTCACTTAGCAGCTCATTAAAATCTAGTGGTGAGACCAATCATCATAGTCTCCCCTAGCCACGCTAATATGTACTATTCTATCATTCTTTTCAAAGCCAAAGCAAAATATGACATAGGAATTCCACTAAAGCATCACCATCCCACTTGGTGTGAAACCAGCCCAGAAGTTTTATCAGAGACAGAGTCCCCGTAAGCCCCCACCACAGCCACATTGGATGTTAGGTCAGGCTGCCTGTTGCCACCATGTGCGACAAACACGTTTTCAGCAGTTAATTAATTCCCCTACTACTCAACAGAAACTCAGCTGCAGGTGGATGTCAGTCAGTCTCTGGGTTATAGTGTGCACGTGTACACCTGGAGTTTCAGAAGGTGCAGCTGTAGCCAGTGCGTTTTATACCCAGCATGCCTTTAGCCTGTTATCTAAAGCTGAAGCCCTTGGCATGTTATGTCCTGCTTAAGACTCGAGCAAACACTTCTTCCATCAGTCTGAACTCTCTCCTGGGGCTGCAGACTCTATGTATGTGCTCTGCTTACTTCCTACTCCACATTAGTAGTGTTCACACAGGCTAGATGGCGCTGTTGAAGCCTGAGGGAATAAACAGTGTTTTGCAATGGCTTTGTTAGCAAAGGGCACAGTGTAATCACTGCCTTTCAGAGTTGGCAGTCCCTTGAGGGGCAAACTGAATTGTCTGGGGTCATGTGGTTAGTGATTGACAAGTCACAGTTTGGATCCTACATGTGCTTTTTGTCATCTCAAGAAACATAAAAAGTAATTAGCAACTGTCAAGATTAATCATATTAAAATAGAATAAGATGTGACAAGGACAGAAGCCAACATTTGCCACTAGAGTAGACTTCAGTGATGTTCCTCCCTCATAGTCCTCTGTCCTGTAGAAATAGCCTTCACCAAAAATCAAATTCTGATCCTGCCCCCAGGCACCAATGCCAGGGACGTTGGGAATCCACCCTGCTTTCACCTCAGGGGGACAGCCATTTGCTCTAGACAGTGCGTATCTGCACAACTTCCCTGGGATCTTTCTTGGGTGACATCTTCTTGGCTTCTGCCTGCCTTCCTTGCCCTACTTCTCGTTGAAGGAAGAGATGGCAGGTTCAGTTGTTGTCCCTGAGGCCACAGGTGAGACCCAGCCTCACACTTCGGAGCACATTTGCACACAGCCATAGTGGGAAGTAGGTCTCCATTTTTCTGCCACGGCATCCACCGTGCAGACACCAGTGCTCCAGATGCCTGGTCCACCCTGTGAAGGGTTCAGAGCTGCTAGCTGTTAATCACTGCTAGGTTCCTTATGATGCTGAACACGGATAACTGTAACAGGTTTCTATTTAGAGAATAATGACAGGAAAATGTGTTTGTGCCACTGCTTTCCATGTTCTGCATGGTTGAATCTGTGGACATGGAATCTCTGGAAATGGAAGCCCAATTGTACTTTCCTTTGCTCAGTCAGCAAAAAGCACATTTGCCAGCTGCTTGCCACCACACGAAGGGTCAGACAGACTGACCATTTCCAAACATAGATGCTACCTGGGCTGGCCTTCACCATGACTTTTTTCTACCTCTATCCCAGTACTAGTGTTTAACCAGCTAAGAGCATCATAACCTTGGCCGCCTGGGTTCTGGGATTGCAGGCATGCTCCATCCTAAGCATCTTGGTTTTGTAATCATTATTCCTGTAGTGTATGCTTTGCTTTGGGACATTAGGATTTTGCCATAGGCAGATCCAGCTGGGGCTGGTTGCCCTGTGCCATGGTGATCACCACTGGCCTGTCACTTCTCCCCTCACTGGCCTGAGACCGCTTATGCAGAAGAGCGGTTTCTGTCTATCCTAGCTGTCTGTCCTTCCTTGCTCCAGTGTGCCCCGTAGCCCATGACGTAGTTATTTGTTGTTCTGTGAAGAGAAGCAGGTTTTTTCCCCTAACCATAAAGATAAAAACTCCAAGAATTATAAAATACTCTCCCCCAAGGTTAAGGCTTCTTTTGCTATCCATGCAAAACCTGCAGTGGGGCTCACAGGAGCCCGGTTTCTGCTGATTCTCCTACTGTTCGCTATCACAGCTGCATCTTTAGCATTGTGTTGACTAATCCAGGGCTGCTATGGGGTGTTTTGGTGGTGGTTCTTGCCAGATGTCTTTTCTATCAGGGCCAGAGGGAAAGCTGAGTTGATAGCATGTGGTCACTGGGCACGTGACTGCCTGGCTTGAGTCGAGGTTTAATTTTCGGCTTAACAGTCAGCACTCCAGCCCACTCTGGCTTTGCATCAAAGAGCTTTAAGACTGTAAAGCTGCCCTTGCGTTTGCAGTCACCATGGCTGACGTCTGCGCGACAGCGGTGCTAACAGAGCCTGGCTTCACAGGACGGAGGCTGTTGAGTTTTAGCTCTTGTTTCCTCAGCGCGCCACTGGTCTCACGCCAGGCTAGCGTTTTCAGTTCCTGTGCATGTTAGGCAGGTATGCAGAGATATGAGTGGACACGAGCTGGTCTCCTGCAGACTGCCCTGGACCCCAGACAGTGACCAGATTTTTGAGTGGTGTGCTCTGATACCTGAAGTGATGCTCAAGGCGCTGTCTGGAGAAGGCCCAGCTGCTGCAGGAGACCTCAGTAGCATGGCCTTTCTTTGACTGGAAGAAATTGCTTTATTCTGCAAGTTAGTGTATTTCACTGTCATAGTTCCCTTGTGTTCTTCTGTCCTGCTTCCCTTGGAGTTAACCTGTAATCCCAGCACTCAGGAAGGGGAACCAGAGGGATAAGTTCAAGGTCATTCTTGACTATATAGTGAGTTCAGGACCAGCTTGTACTGCACAAGATCCTGTCTCAGAACAACTCGAAAATATTGATTCCAGTTCATGGTCTGCCTGTATTCACGTTAGAGATGACAGTTCGAGAGAGTAGTGACCTTCAGCCTTTGTAGTTAATTCTAGGAGACAGTCTAGAGTATTCCACTGCAGCCAAAAGCTGTCATTTTGAGTTATAGGAAAACAACACTGTGCTTTTGCCTACACAGTTTTTTCTTACACCATGGTGACCTCTTAAGGAGCATGGTGATGTGCATGCGTGGCCACCGTTAATCCTCACTGCAGTCTGGCAGAAGAGCTGCAAAATCTATACTCACTCGACACGTGGGAAGGCTTTCTCACCAGCGTCACAGCTAGAAGGTAGCTGGCTCAGAGCGCCGTGACCACACTCTGCACCATAAGCTGGGTGCTGCTGTTAACTGAAGCTGTGCTCACTAACTCAGGCCCCACAGTCTGATGTCGTTATTTTGTCCAATCTTTAACTTGCTTTGTAGGATCAAGTTTAATTAATTTTGTAACAAGCTTTTCTTGTGTGTAGTGGGCTATGTGGGCACATGGGACGGGGGTTGCACACACCTCTGAATCCTGTTCTGTCGCTCTTTGCCTTACTTGCTTGAGGCAGAGTCTGTCACTGTACCTGGAGCTAGGCTGGCATCCAGGAAACCCCAGCGATCCTCACGTTTCCACCCCCACAGAGCTGAGGTTAAAGGCACAAACAGCCTTGCTCAGCCCAGGGTTTTCCATGGGTGTCTGGGTTTCAAGCACACGCCTTCATGCTTGCGCAGCCAGCACTTCCCCACTGAGTGATCTCCGAGACCTTAAGATTTGTTTCATTGAAAGTCATTCATGGGCTAGAAAGATGGCTCAGCAGCTTAGGGCAGTTACTGCTCTTGCAGGGAATCCATGCCCTGTGGGTCACAGCTGCCTGTAACTCCAGTTCTAGTGAATCTAGCCCTCTGGTCTCAGCAGGCACCTACACGGTCATGGTACAAATAAACACGTATACACACAGTAAAAATAGTGATTCCTCAGAATCAGAACTTCCTTCTGTATAATGCTGTGATAGACGTCCAACATGCATCTTACAGACTCCAGCTCCCCATACTTGTCCGTTGCACATTCTCTGATAAGCATGTGAAATAGAAGGACATTTTTAAGTTTTGGTTCTGAGGCCAACTGATAGTAAACTCGGAGCAAACAGTGATAAGAATGAAAAAGAGTGAAAGAAAATTTCTCATTCACGCTGTTTTGTTTTCCCCTCTCTGGAAATAGTCCTCTCACCATTCTCTCTCAGAAGGAAACGGACAGTAATGGTGTTATTTTCAGTTTCCCTCAGACCACTCTGGCAGTTGCAGGCTGATGCTGCAGGGGAGAGGCTGGCTTAGGATTTCACTGAGTGCCTTTCCCTCCCCCATCTTGATTTCAGGTGTCAGAAACTATTTAAAAGAAGCGTTGGTGAACATAATTGCTGTGCATGCAGAGGTAAGCTGTCATTAACTGTTCCTACAAAAGTAGGTAATTGAGGGGGAAGAAAGAAAAAGAAGCAAATTCGATTATTATTCATAAGAGGGGTCTCTTTTCCCCCTTCAGAATGTATCTTGAGCGTATAAGTAAAATAGAGCTCAGCTTTCTTGTGTATATGTGCCAGTCTGTGTGCATGTATGTCTGCATGTATATGTATGTTATTTATATGTGCATCTGTGTGCATGATGCGTGAGTATGGCTATATGTGTGTGTGTTCATATGTATGTGCATCTGTATGTGTCGTGTGCCTGTGTGTCTGTGTGCAGTGCTTGTGCTTGTCTCTGTGTGTGCATGTGTCTGTGTGTGTTTGTGTGCCTATGCATATATGTGTGTCTGTGTGTAACTTAGTGTTTTCTGTGATTGCACACGTCTTCTGTGAGCCTAAACACTGAGGCTAGTAAATCAGTTGTGTTGCTTGTGGGTGTGTGAATGTTGCTGCCCACGGTTCACACAAGCTGTCCCCCACGGTTATCATCTGAAGCATCATGCAGGCATCCTTACTGGACATCCTAGGAGTGAGAGTCACTCTTCCGAAGCACATGGGAAAACAAGCTACCACCATTGGTGCCACAACCACCATTGCTGCTGCATTTTCATGCAGTGAGCTCAGTCCACTGCGGGCTTCATGGCCAGCATTCTAAGGTTTGCTCACAGGATAGCGGGAAGCCATAGACTAAATTAAGGCCAAGACTACACTGGGAGTCAGATGTCTCCTCAGCTTAGCTGTGGGCACCAGGCAGGTGTGTATATGGCTTTCTCTATCTAGAAGGTTTGTAGAACTTCTATCTAGAAGTTCATGGTATCTGGAAAAATACGGATAAAGACAGCAAAAAACAGAGCGATCAGAGAAAACAGGAGTGATGTGGCTCCTAACTTTGCACTTCTTAGAAAAGATGCTTGTGAGCATCTCTCTAGAAAGAAAGATCATATGTGATTTAACTCTGGCAGGGGTTGGTCTCATAGATCTCTGTAATTTTATTAAACATATGAGATAATTCTTGTGTTCGTTTCTTTTAAGATTCAAGCATTAAATGAAATGATTGGTGGGTAGAAGCACCCTGTATGCAGAGAGCAAGGAACTGCAGACATAGAGACTGTAAGGACCACTCTGGTCCTGTCTTGAAGGTTGGCTATTAGCCGTTATCAGTAGTGTGAGGTTATTTAATTATCAGCCTTTCTAGTCCCTTTTTAGTCCAGTAATCCAAAGTTCACCAGGGCTACCATTTGTAATAATATCTTAAATAGCCAAATTTTTGTTGAATGCTCAAATTGTGTTGACAAGAATGTTTAATTAACACTAGCCCCTCAAACTGGGAACAGGCAAAGCTAAAGAGAAAACATACTTTAATTGGTGAATTACTAAACCTTCAGATATAACTTTGTCAAATGTTAAAATTTGAAATAGGGTCAACAAGAGAAAAGCACCAATGGACTGAGTTTGATCCCCAAAATCCACATAGTGAAAGAGAGAACCAATTCCTATAAGTTATCTCCTGACCTCCATATGCGCGCCAAAGTGTGTGTGTGTGTGTGTGTGTGTCTAGAATTTAGCAATGTTGTATGTCAGATGAAAAGAAATAATGTATTTTTAGCACGCAAAAAACCTAAAATGTTTATCATTACAGATAATGAAACTCATTTGTTTATAAGACACAGGGTCTCCCTGTGTTGCCCCCAGACTCACACTCCTGGCTTGCAGCTCTTCCCGATCCCCTGTGTGAGCAGCCGGGCCAGCAGATGCACACCACTACACCAGCTCCTGCTCACTTAACCTTTTGAAAATTGGGCAAATACCGACCCAGAGGTTTTATCCCTTTTAGAAATTTTGATTCTTATTAAAGGGACATTTAAAGAAATAAAATTTTCTCTGGGTGGTAGTGGCGCTTGCCCTTAATCCCAGCACTGGGAAGGTAGAGACAGGCGAATCTCTGTGAGCTCTAGGCCAGCCTGGTCTACAAGAGCTAGTTCCCGGACAGGCTCCAAAACTACAGAGAAATTCTGTCTCGGAAAAAA
Organism: Myodes glareolus; assembly: GCF_982192425.1. Lineage (NCBI taxonomy): Eukaryota > Metazoa > Chordata > Mammalia > Rodentia > Cricetidae > Myodes > Myodes glareolus. Next base: position 47,869,641 of record NC_142039.1, on the reverse strand, counting down.
AAAAAAAAGCAAAATTTTGAAAACAAATTTTAGTCAACCTCTGGAATATTTTTTTTAAGCTGTATTTGTCATTAATCAGTAAATGTATCCAAAGTGTATGTCTGGGGACTGGAGAGGTGGCTCAGAAGTTAAAAGCACTCATACCTCTTATGGAAGGCCAAGGTTTGATCCCAGACCTGTATGGTGGCTCCTAACCACTGGTAACTCCAATTTCAGGAGATCTGATACCCTCTTCTGCACTCCACGGGCACCAGGCACACATATGGTACACGTACTTCTGTGAGGCAAAATACATATACATAATAAATTTTAAAAATTGAATTTTATTTATCTTCCATTCATAACTTTGATATTTTAAATTTTTATATTAGAAAACTTCAACGATTTGTTGTTTTACTTATTACTCTGTTTTGACAGACAGGAGCCGGGAAAAGTATCTGTAATGTGCTGTTTCTTATTCCAACCCTTCCATCAGGTGTTCACTGTTTCCAAAGAACTGGTGCCCCGGGTCCTGTCCAGGGTGATAGAAGCAGTCTCTGAAGAGCTCAGCCGGCTGATGCAGTGTGTGTCCTCCTTCAGCAGAAATGGAGCACTGCAGGTACCCAGTCCTCCGTTTCAAGAGAAATTTGTTTATAAATAGGCAACGGTGTGTTAACTACCTGCCTTGTAGACACACCTGGTATTTCCAGTGCCCCTGCTAATTTCACAGGCATACACACACATACACACGCACACACAACACATGCATATATACAAACCCACAAGCCATAGCTACTGTTCAGCACACACACATATGCCTTCTGTGCATGCACATACGTACACACTGTGTGTGTTGTCTGCAGTTCCTAGAGGCTCTGTTTCAGGCATTAAAGCAGAACAAGAGTTTTATAAAACTCTTTGAACATGGATCCACGGTCCTTCCATGTCTTTCCAGAGCAGCCAGCGCTGGTTGTCTCCTCCTCCTCCTCAGTGAGGTAACTGTTAGGACACGGAACGGGGCCTGCTTGTGAGCTTCCTGTGTATTGAGACAGTGCATGTGCATTTGAAGAAGCAGTGGTGGGATGTGGGTGTGGTTTAGTGGTGTAAGGTGTGCCTGCTTGTATGAGACCCTGGAGGTTCACTCCTCGGTAAAACACACACACACACACACACACACACACACACACTAAAACAGTGTAATCGCAGTTTTCCAGCTGACAGCTGAGGAAGCTCTCTCAGGCCTGCCTGCTGCAGTTTCCACTTGCAAACTTAACATGTATGTTTAAGTAAGCACCACAGTTGATGACATCACAGAACAAACTGGCATTGAGGGAGTAGACTTAGAAGAAATGGAACTTTAGTAAATTTCCCAATTTTTCTAGGTTTTTAGCATGAAAGTTGTTCCACTTTAGTACAAGTCTTCCCATCTTTGTGGTTTAAAATTTGGAGCAGCCCCAAACACAGGCAAGTGTTCCAGAAAGCAACATTGCAGCTATGCGTGCACTGCCCACATTCCTGGCTGATCCCGTAAACATGTGTGCGTGGTCAGATTCCACTCTGACCAGTCCACCTCAAACTAGGAAAATCGAAGTAAAAATTATCTACTGCTGGGCATGGTGATCATACCTGCAGTCCCAGCTCTTCCAGAGGCCGATACAGGAAGATGGCAAATCAGGGTTTACGTGGTCTGAACAGTGAGTTCATGGCCAGCATGGCAATTCAGCAAGACTGTCTCCAGATAAAAAGAATAAAGGTCGGTGTGTGGCTCAGTGAGAGTGAAGGTGCACACCTCATCATCGGAAGCGACACAGTGTCTTCCAAAGCAGTGACACCCGCCAACAGTTAACAAGGCCTTTTGTTACCCCCTTGCCTTATCAACACTCATTAGCAAACTACCCTGTGGACTTTGGCCATTATCCTGGCTGTGAACGGTGTCTTGTTCTGTGAGCTGTGGTCACACTTCCCCCATGGCATCTCTACTGAGTAGCTGTGCTTCCTTTGATGAAGTCCAGCTGATTTCCCCTTGGTTCCTTGTACTTTTTATATTTTCCTAGAAGGCTTGCTGAAGTCACAAAAACTTATTGCTGTTTCTTCTGAGAGTTTATAGTCCATTGTTGGTTTTACATTGGGGTCTGCCTGTGGTCTGTTTTGAGTTAAGAGTGGTTTGGGCTTCATTCTTGCGTGTAGAGATCCAGTTGTGCTGTTTCTGTTCATTGAATGCATGTTTTCCCTACTGGGTGGTTTGGGACCCTTGTTGAAGTCGGTTGGCTCTCATTCTGCAGTACGAGCTCCATGCTTGTCCGTGTGTGGAGCTACACCGATGTGACTCGGCCAAGCTTGCTGTGTGAATGTTTGAAGTCAGAAAATGTGAGGCTTCCAATCTGTTTTTGTTTTCCAACATCATTTTCACATTTCCGTATGAATTTTAGGATTAACTTGTCAACTTGCATTTTTTTTCTCTAAGTTCACCCATGAATTTAACAGATTGTATTGGCTTTGTAGAGCTTGGTTTTATTGTAGAAGAGACTATACCTGAAAGGTAGGTGCCAGGAAGCAAGCCCAGCCAGTCAGGCTAATGTTTCTATACCCCCCCCACACAGACAACCAAACTAAAAGGCAAATACTAGTAAGCTAGTAATTCTTATGCAGTGTGTCCATCCCCTGCTCACACCGTCATAATTGACAGCAGGGTTAGGGGACACATTGGTATGTTGGTACTGCTCTTTGGGAGTCTTTTCCAGCATGTTGTCGTCATGTTGTTGTTCTGGCCAGCCTGGCCTACAGTAAGCAGGCTTCAGACCCTCTCCTCAGCACTTACTGTCACTTGACTGACACTTGTCACTCTTGCCTTTTTCCCATCTTTAGGCAAGACTTGAAATCTGTGCTCTGAGAGACACCGTAGCCATCTACCTGACCCCGGAAAGCAGGTGAGATGCTGAGTGTTGCTGCTCAGTTCTTTTTACATCAAGATCGCTGTACTCGGGTACTGTGTCCTCGGTGCAGATAACATACCAAAGATGCTCATAAATTTGCATTGCAATAAATTTGATATTTCAGTAGAAATTTTTACTCAAAAGTACAAATCTACAAGACAGTGGCTCTCAAGGCCACTTCTTTAGAGCACATTGTAAATTTAATGTGATCTTTTTCATTCATTGCTTATATAACTTAGTCTTTTAAATAATATGACCAAGTATGACATACTCTTTTAAAAGGAAAGACAAAAAAAATTAAATCTTCACCAGACTTGATGGACAGTTTGAGTGTTGTAAATATCAGTGTAAGAGGAAGCCTGTGGTTTCTTTGCAGAGTCTTGTAGTGGAAATTTGACGGTAACTTTTAGCTGTTTTGAATGAAAGTCAGGATTTCCTACTATTGAGACATCAGTAGGTGAAGTGAGCAGACCTACTGCCCACGTGCACAGAATGTTTGCCACAGTCACAGCATTGCCCGGGAAGTCAGTCTGTGCTGTGAGCACGAGGACACTGCGGGACACCGCTCATTCATCTCTGGCCTGCGATGGCCTGGCTGTCACCGCTACAACTGAAAATGCTCATTATTTTCTTAGCAGGTAAAATTATCTTCTTCCTGCCTGCCATGGTGTACCACAAACTATTTCTAGTTGATTCCTATGTTTGTTGTTTAAATACACCTTTTCCAACCACTCCTTTTTCTGCCTAAAATGGTACAAACAAGAGGAAGTACCCAATCCATCCATATTGCCTGTTTATCCCCCTGTACTTAACCTTTTGGAACCTAGGTTCAAGATAATACAGATTGAGTATCCTGTATCCAAAATACCCAGGAACAAAAGCATATTCAATTTTAGGTTTTGGGTGTATTTGTTGGAATATCTGTGATACACAAAGAGTTATCTTGGAGATGGAACTCAGGTCTAAACAAGGAATTTGTTTATGTTTCGTTATATCCAAACACATGACTAAAGGTAATTTAGTATAGTTCTTAATCACTTAATGATTGAGGGCCTGGAGAGGTGGCTCGGTGGTTAAGAGGACTGGCAGATGTGCCAGAGGACCTCGGTTTGAGTCTCAGAACTTACATGGTGGCTCAAATTGTCTGCAACTCATTCCCAGAGAACCCAGTGCCCTCTCCTGCCCTCCACACCCACTAGTCATGCATGTGGAATACAGACATACATGCAGGCAAAACACCCATTTGTAACTAGAGGTTTCTCTCCCACCCACCAGTTCCTGACTCTGAGGCTTAATATTAATTGCAAACTGTTTGGCCTATTAGCTCACACTTTTACTAACTAGTTATTCCAACTTAAATTAACTACACCCCCCCTTTTTTCTGGTTTTTCGAGACAGGATTTCTTACTAACCTATGTATTGCCATGTAGCCATGGCTTACTGGTAATGCTCTGACATCTTCCTCCTTTGGTGGCTTGATGGTGTCCCTCCGACTCTGCCTTCTTTCTCCATGTATCTCCGCTTGGATTTCCACCCCTCCCAGCTCTATTCTGCCTGGATGTTGACCAAATCAGCTTATTTATTAACCAATGATAATAAGACATATCCACAGCATACAGAAGGGCATCCCACATCACCCCTGCACATGAAATAAAATGAAAAAGAGAAGTAGTTTAGTGTCTGATAGGGAACTTCCCATTGTGTTGGTGCATTTTAACCACCATAAGGATCTAAACATTTTAAATCTTGGAGCATGTTGGATTCCAGATTAGAGACACTCATCCCGTGAACTCCTACACAGAATTGTGAGCTTCATAGCATGTGTCAGGTCACCTGCAAAGCTGTCAGTGTTCTACAAATAATAGTATGCCCTTCATTTTCATCACCGTCATTTTGTCCTGACAACAAAGAACAATAAGGCAATGTGTTTCAGTTAATCCAGCCTTATAGGGAACAAGATGTAGTAGAGATGATAGAAAGGGACTTCCCTCTCCCACAGGAAAGAGGAGAGCCCACTGGACAGGGAAAGGCAGCCTAATGTCCAACAGACACTGTCCCCACCCACACGCTGCTTAACTAGGGAGAATGGAGGATTCCCAGAGGTGTCTTTAGGATTCTGTAAGGACTTTCATTCTGTTTGCGTGCCCTTGGTTTAAGATACATGGTTAGGACGTTCGTGTTCTGGTTGGTTGAAGAGTATAGTTTTTATACAAGATCGAAGACCTCCTTTGGTCAATATTGATTACATGTATTTCTTCAACTCCACTAGAAAAGTAGAGGACATGAAAAGTTCAAAACTATTCTCAGGAGCAGTAGGTGTTATTAACTACTTTCTCCAATATAAGCCTCACCCCTCTCAGTAATCCTTCTGGTATTCTCTACTTGAGAAAAACTAAACTACTAAGTAGGTAGTTCTTCAGGTCATTCATTTTACCTTTATCGTGTAAATATCTTCCTTTTCTGTCCATGTTAATTCTAATAAGAACTAGAAATGGTCTCCCGGTGTCCACTGTGAGAAGGCTTAGCTGTAAAGCGACTGTCCTAAGCGCGAATCTCGACCTATCCTGTCTGTCCTTACTGCCCTCCTGCCCTCACAGCTGCTCTAGCTAGAGGGTTTTTTAAGTGCCTCCCCCTCCCCCCCCCTGCCCTGGGCTCTGCACAGTCACACCAGCCTCACCTCTTCTGAGTTGCCTCCCTTTGTCTGGGTCAGGCTCTACTTCCTGGCTGCATCTCTTTGGCCCTGCCCCTGAAGCCCTGCCAGCCTGCTCACCATAGCCTTACTTTTCCTTTTTCTTTTTCTGTTATTTTTCACTTTTACTTTTTCTCTACTTATATCACTGGCCTCCTCCATTAGTGCCTCTATATCTAAAATGAGCTTAGGCATGTTTACAGTGATCCCCCTAATGAGTTCTGCTCAGAACTGTGGGCTGTCTGACTGGTGTGCTTTTTGTGTTTCAGATCTAGTTTTAAACAGGCCCTGGAAGCCCTGCCTCAACTTGCAAGTGGTGCAGACAAAAAGTAAGTTCTGGGTGCTCTCCTGAGCTCACTGGCTGAACTGCACAGGCTCTGGTAGCCAGACAGTCTGAAGAGTCTGAGAGAGGTTCGCTCGGGCGTGAGGAGAGGGCAGGCTACCCAGGCCTCGCTTCTCTTCCAGGTGACAGGATGAATTCTGTCTTTTAGGTTTGGTTTACAGCTTTAAGTGACAGGTACAGAGAATCTAGGAAAGCCGTCTGACTTAGTCAGCAGCAGCACTGGCTTCTGTGTGAAGAAGAGAGATCAGGACCACCCACTGGCTTTGACTTCTACAAAACACACCATTAGACAAGTTGCAAACATGGCACAGAGCAGCTCTGTCATTGCTACATTAATGAGCATGGCCTCAACTTAAACTTTACACTTCGTGTAACAGGAAATTGTGACCTGAGGGGAAGTCTAGGCCAGGCACCTTTTGTAAATGTCTCTTAGGCCGTGGAGACCCTGTAGCTCTTTGCTCTGTCACCGTTCCTAGTTAGAGTCCACCTGCCTTTGCTTGGGGAAAGCACACAGCGCTGGGCTCTGTGGCCAACTCAGAGGACTGCTGTGTGGAGAAAGTGCCTGGACCAGCAGTAGTCATGAAGTCTGACTGAGCTTGGGAGAAAACGGGGCAAACCAGTCTTCCCAAATGTGTGACCCCAATTCAGACCCTGGCATGTGGCAGGCGAGCGCAGAACAGTGACCCACAACACAGAATACCCTGCTTCCATTCCCTGCTTTGTTTTGTTTTGGAATTCATTCTAAGACCTTTTAGTTTCTATAAAATAAAAGAATAAATAATAGTCACCACTATCCTTAATACATGAAACATGTTGCAAAAGGCTAGTGCATTTGAACACTGAGAACAACCAGTGATTGATTGTTGGAGCTAAATGCTGTTGTGTGTCAGGGCTTGTGTGCCTGTAGTGTCAGTACTCGGGAGTAAACAGATTGCAGGGTCTAGGACAGGATGGTTCAGCAGTTAAAATACCTGCCATGGAAGAGCTGGTCTAAGCTCTGTGTGCAGAGTCTATAGAAAGAGAGGGGAGAAGTCAGCTCTATGAGCTGTCCTCCGGCCTGCTGTGTCTTCATGTGCCCACCCATACCACATTCTCTTTCACTCAGAATGATGATAGATAATTGTTTTGTTTAAATATCTGGAGTAATCTACATTATAAACTGAGAGTCTGTCTCAAAATTTTTTAAAAAAAAAGCAGTCAGTGAGATGACTCAGTTAGGTAAAGGCAATTGGCACTGGATGCTGCAAGCCTTGTGACCTGAGTTCAATCCATGGCAACCTCGTATAGGTAGGAGAGAACTGACTCCACAGAGTTGTCTCTCATTTCCACATGTGTACCGTGGCATGCATGCCACCCCCCAACACAGACAATAATAATAAATAAAGTGAGACGAAAATTTTAATGAGCAGAGTAAAAGAAAGCCGTGTCCCTGGAACCGTCCTACGCTGTGTGCTTGCTGACAGTCATAGAACTGAAAACAAAAAGTCAGTTTTAGTTTTTCTTAATTGTTAGAGTAATTATTAGAGAGTGGGCCTAAGCGTTATCCTGTTCTAGGAAGGACTCTAGAGGAGTATCAAGAGAATAACTGAAGAAAAACATAGACTTGTATGTTATTGTATTCTTTGAGCAGCCCCTTTCTTTTTGGTTGAGATATTTCTGTTATTGATTAAGATCCCATAGACTTCAAAACACAGCATGGTAGTCAGACCTGGGCCACCAGCTCTCTACATATTTGCTGAGTTGCTAAGCTAGCGTGATGACTGTTCTTCATTGTCAACTTGACAGCCGGGGAAAGCGGGACCTCTGTTGAGTAATTGCCTCTACCACATTGGCCTGTGGCCTGCCTGAGAGGCATTTTCTTGATTGCTAATTGATGTCCACTGTGCACTGTACCAGCCCTAGGCAGGTGGACCAACCTGTGTAAGAAAGGTGGCTTACTGCAGACCTGATATCAAACCAGTACACAACATCTCTCTGTGGTTTCTTCTCCAAACTCCTCCTTGAGTGTCTGCCTTGGTTCCCCAGATGAGGATGGACCTGTAACCTGTAATCAAGATTAATCTCTCCAAGTTACTTTTGGCCATGGTGTTACTTCACAGCACCAGAAAAGCAAACTAAGACAACCCCTTTTTTGAGTTAGAGTTACTATTGCTATGATGAAACACATGGTTATGAGCAATGTGGGGGAAAGGTTTATTTGTCATATAATTTTACATCATTGTTCATCATTGAAATCAGGGCAGAAACTCATGTGGAGTAGGAACCTGGTGGCAGGAACTGATTCAGAAGCCATGGAACGGTGCTGCTTACTTGTGCTCCTTCCTAATGGCTTGCTCAGTCTTCTTTCTTACTGAACCCAGGACCACCAGCCCAGGGATGGCACACCCACAGTGGACAGGGCCTTCCTCCATCAATCAGTAACTGAGAAAATGTCTTACAGGCTTGCCTACTTATGACAGCATTTTCACACTGAGGTTCCTTCCTCTCATGACTATAGTTTGTGTCCAGTTGGCATACACAGACTTTTACTGTCAGAATGTTAAGCTCTCTCCTCCCTTTAGGTTACTAGAAGAGCTACTCAACAAGTTCAAGAGCAGTATGCACTTGCAGCTCGCCTGTTTCCAAGCTGCATCTCCGACCATGATGAAAACATAGCTGCCTGTGGAGGAAGAGCATCCAGAGACAGCAAGTGTGAGACCATCCTCTTCCTGTGCCAGAGGGCTAGCCCATGTCCAAGACTGCATTTAACTTCTCTCTTTTCCCCAGTATGGTGGCACAAAAAGGTGTTGGTGGGTATTTAGTTTCAACCTATTTAAACCCTGTCTTAAATGTGCATAAACAGTTTTTGTTGTTATTAGCTTTGGTCCTATAAGGCTACATAGCATACTCTTCTAAATGTTTTTTTCTTGGCTAAATGTTGTATGGTGTGAGCTTCAGGGGACTTCTCTAGAGTGTTCTGGATTGGCCCGTGGTGTAAATGAATGCAGTTCTAAGCACCCCTTTACCGCCTCAGTGTTGGCAGTCTCCAGTCCAGGCGAGGTATTCGAGAAGAGATTTAAAGTCACGGCTTTGGAGCTGTGCCCAGAACCTAAAAATCGTTTCATACAACTCGCTCTAAGGTTCCTAGGTTTGGTTTGTTTTCTTTTAGAAAAATATACAATCTACATATAAAAATGTTAAATTTTGGATAATTTGTGACGCAGGTGTCCATAAATGATCTGAATTTTCTAGTCTGACTTTAATTTTCCCAGTGCTACACACTGAAGTTTCTGGTTGTCACTCACACTGAAGTTGACCTGTCAGTGTGCACTAGTGTGGTGAGGGCTCACAAGGGCCTGCACATAGAGGCCCTGTCACACCCACAGGCAGCTCCTAGGGAAGGCGGCACTCCCTCCCCTCCCCTCCAGCAGGCCACTCCTCTCTGCTACTTCCCACCCTTTGGAGTGTCTTGCTCCCTAGCTGGACACTGCTCTGGCATAGGCTGTGTTTTGTAAAGATCTGAGGTGCTCTGGGGTCACCAAGCACTGAGCCGTGACTCACTGCTGTCTGGCCTGCACAGTAGATTCGGGTCACTGTGACCTGCAAGCGGCTCTTTGACCTCACTCCATCTTACCCTTGGCTTCAGTTGTGCTTCACTTTTCAAAATGACGTAGGGATAGTGTAGACGGCTCTCTTTGAGAAGACAGAAGTCATCGTCATTCTTAGTTCACGTAATTCAGAGCACAGTGTGCACACAATATGGAGGATTGAGGTTAGTGAGTGTCTGTCACAGTAACTGGAAATACAGACTTAATCATTCGCATGTGTGTTGGTAAGGCTGATAAGTGTGCACAGCGGTGTCTCTCGGAACACCAGTATTATAGGTAACATAACCAAACTCAATCCCAAAGCGGAAGTCTGGAATGATTTGTTATTTTAAATACTTAATAAATTCAGATCTCAAATCTAAGTGTCTTTTCTTCAGCATTTTTATTAACTCTGTAATTGTTTATATTTCTAATTTTAATATTCAAGATAAATAGGTTTGTGTCTTCATTTATCAAGTGTCTTGTTAATTTCATTGGGAGTGACCGTGGACACTAAGTGACTCTATCCCAGACACTGGTTAGGACTAGGACTGCCTTAGGCAGTCCTGACTCTAAGTCCTGAGACTCTAAGGCAGGGAGGTGGCTGGAGACCCGCACTTGCACTTACAACCTTCTGGTTTCCTGGCCCTGAGCTTCACCACAGCCCACTTCTTCCTCCCAGTCCAGCAGAGTTTTTGTCGTCCTTCCACTGGGGCCACAGCTCAGAGCATGTGAGCACTGGTGGCACAGAGAGTGGAGAAGAGTGGTATAAAAACCCCATACCCAAATGAGGGAGCTCAGAGACAGCTTCCAACAAGTCCGGGGGGACTTCTTGGAAGAAGGGGATTTCGAAAGGGTGAGTTACAGATGAGTGTGACTTTAGTGGTGAGGAGAGGCACAGCAACAAGACGAGTTAGGAGACAGCGAGAGGCAGCCAGGCTTTGTGACAGGCGACTTGTTCTTCCTTAGGGAGCATCTGGCTTTAGCAAGTCCCCGCCAGTGTGGCTCCACATGGCTTCATGAGAGTACCACATTGGCCTCACCTTGAGGACTAAAAGGGCTCCTCGAAATAATTTGGTTTTTCTAAGACTTTCTATATCAATGTACCATGAAAGTGGCATGTTCCAGAAATGATGTGGGCATTGCGAAACAAGCACCACTGGCAGGCACAGCTCACTGTCTCACCTTGTGCTTCTGTCAGCCTGGCGTGCAGCTCCTTAAAGAAAGTGCATGGAGTATGGTGCATTATGTTCTGGTTTGAGTACAAAGTAATGGTGTGTGTTTCTGTTTGAATGTCTGCTGTAGAGTGGTATGCTCTTAGTTGTGGAAGAGCGCAGTGTTTTTAAGTTTCTACTGCTTTAAAATAAAAATTAGTAGAACATGTTTTTTTGGGTTTTTTTTATGTACATTGGTGTTTTGTCGTGGGTACCTGGTCCCCTGGAACTGGAGTTACAGACAGTTGTGAGCTGCAATGCAGATGCTGGAAATTGAACCCAGGGCCTCTGGAAGAGCAGTTAGTGCTCTTAACCACTGAGCCAACTCTCCAGCCCTGGATATGATTTTTTTAAGTCTGTCCTTTTGCTTCCTCCAAGTTTCCTCAATGTCTGTTATGATGTCTCCCTTTTCATCTTTAATTTTGTTAATTAGCTAGAACTTTGTCCATCTTGTTAATTTTTTCAAAGAACCAACTCTGTTTTCTTTTTTTCATTAATTTGAGCCCTGATTTTTTGATACCTCTCCCTAATACTGTTTTGTGTGTGGTGTTTGTTCTTGTTTTTCCAGGGCCTTCATTTAAGAGCTCTAACTTTTTAATTTTTTAGGACTGTAAGTCTTCCTCTTAGGTCTGCCTTCATTGTGTCTCATGGATTTTTGGATGTTCTATTTTCATTTTCATTAAATTGTAGGGATTTTTAAATGTCCTCCTTGATTTCTCTTGTTCTGGTTACCATCCAGTACTGTGCTGCTTAGTTTCCATGAGTTTGTGAGCTTTCTGTAGCTTCTGTTGTTTTCGAGATCTCGTTTTATTCCATACTGGTCAGATAGAATACAGGATATGATTTCGATTTTCCTAAATTTATTGAGACTTTTTGTCCTAATATCTGGTCAGTTTTAGAGAAAATTCCATGGGCTGCTAAGAAGAATGTGTATTCTTTAGTGTTTGGGTGGAATAGTCTATAGACATCTGTTAGGTCCATTTGATTTATAATGTTATTTCACTTCAATATTTCTGTTTAGTTTTTGTTCAGATGACCTCATCCAGATATAGTGAGGGTGAAGTATCGAGTCACCCACTGTCACTGTGTTGGGGTTATTCTGGGGGTTTTAGGTCTAATAGTATTTCTTTTATGAAATTGGTTGTACTTGTATTTTGTAGGTGTGCTACTCTGCTTTCTCCTGCTATAAGCATGATTAAAAGGTTTCTTTCATGTTACAGGTCACACACAGTCCTGCGCCAGAGAAAGGCAGGGTAGGAAATCAAGGCAGAAACCTAGAGGCAGGAACTCTGCTTACTGGCTTATTCCTCATGGCTTGCTTTTTGTATTTTCTGTGCATCCTCTGTTCTCACTCTCTGAGAAACTACCTCCATCCCGAATATTCAGATGTCTTTGTGGTGCATTTACAACTGTGTCTTTCTGGAAAGTTTCTGACAACTTGGCAAGCAGGTCCCTGTGTGTAGTGAGTTGAGAAAGCCTCCAGCTAGGACCTCTTGCCACAGGCATCATCCTGAATTCACCCTCACTCCTCTTCTCTGGTGGATCAGCCACTTGGTGTCAGCTTGGTTTGCTGCCTCACTTGGTAGGACCGTCCTCTGGTAACTTCTGTGGAAGGAATACATTGAAAGTCAAAATTCTGAGGCCTTCATATCTGAAGAAAATCTGTATTGGTTGCTTGGATGCCAAATGCTTGACTGGAAATCATTTGCCCTCAGCATTAAGAAGTCTCTGCCCAGCTGCCCTCCAGTATCTTCTACGTCTCTGCTTTACAGAGTCTCCTTGGCCTTGTTTCTGAAGTCCGTGATGCCTTTCTGGGTTGATGCTCTTTTGTTCCTACTAGGGAATACAGTGTTGCAAATTCTGAGAAATTTCCTTGAATGGTTTCTATAAATCTTCAACAGTCCTAGATGGTTGATTAATTCGGTTGGTTGTTTTCTTTTATTCTCAGTATCTGGATCCCCTAACTGTGTCCTTTAAATGTAAAAATCTTCTTGTTTTCTGTGTTTATTCTGCTTTGTGAGAATTGTTTAACTTAAGCTCTTTGTCCTCTGACTATTCTCTTAGGACCTACTTATTTATTTCCCTGGAAATAATCGTCATACTCTGGTGAGGGGGTTCTTTTTATTTGTTTTCATCCGACTGTCCATTGAAATGGTCGCTGTGGGTATGTATGATATTTAAGAGTAGGGGGTCTCTAAAGCTGATTGAGGTTGTGATTCTTATAGTGGGCAGGGCCACTCAACTGGCACATCAGTCATACTGGGGTGGGCATTCAGTAGGAAATCTCTAGTATTGTCATATTTGGGTCATTCCTCTGGGGCTGATCAGATTACAAGGGAAAGATATTAGAGTTTCACGTGAGGGAGCCCCTGGGAGCCAAGTGAGGAGGAAGTTTGAGGTCATTTTTTTATAAGCAATAGCCTGCTTGCAATGGCATTCCTGAGTCCTCTGCATCTCCTGCTCCTCTGGGGCAGAGGGTCAAGATGTTTTCCCAGTTGTATGGGCAAGAGGCAGGCCCGGGGTTACCAGGCTGTTTACTCAGTGCCCTCAGAAGATCACTGGGGTTTGACCCTAACTTAATCCTCACTTCTAATTCTATAATAGGAATCTTGCAGTGAGAATTTCAAATTTGATACCTTTTGCTTGAAACGCTGCCAGTCTGCAGCCTAACTTCTCCAGATACTGAATCAGCACACAGGCACATGTTCAGTATAATTGCTCCCCATCCCCAAACCCTGTGTCATTTGCGATTTGGTGACCCTGAGCCTGGTGTATTACTCATCTATATGCAGCAGAAAATTCAGGTTAAATTTGATTATAACAATGATGTTCATGTGTATGCTGCTTTGCTTTTTCCTGGGATATGAAAGACTATTAATGGAAGGCAGGCCATGGGCCTTCTAGTCCTATGAATTCACCCTCTCTGTCCCTGGTCACCAGTGGTATCACCAAATCAGGATTAGTCTGCAGGAAATAATCTTTTGTAATTAGTTAGAAACAAGGCTTAGACGCACCACAGAAGTAGTCTACTTAACACTACAGGAAATTCAAGACAGAGAAACATCCTGGTGGCCACTCAACATAGTCTGCATTGCTGGAAATGAAAGCAGACAACCACATGAATTCAAGAAGGGAATACAGAGAAAATTAAAGAATATGAAGGAGGGTGAGACCAGAGAGAGCCTATGCAATAGTAGGTACTTCCAAGATCCAGTGGCATTTTGTGGACACAGTTTGGACTTTGAATATTTCAAACCAAGAAATCTTCACTAATAATTAAGATGTGTTAAATGCTACCTAAGGAGTTGGCTCAGCGGTGGAGTGCATAGCTGCTCTTCCAGAAGACCAGGGTTCAAGTTCTCAGCACCCACACTGCAACTCACAATTGACTGTGGTACAAGTCCCGGTGGGTGGGGTGTCTGATGCCCTCTCCTGACCTCCATGGCCACTGCCTGCATGTGGTGTATAGACATACATTCAGGCAAACACTCAAATACACATAAAATATAAATTAAATCTGTGGGCAGCATTGACAGTAAGGAAGGTCTTGTTAACATTTTATGTGTGTGATTATGGGTTTTAAGTCATTGTTAAAAATAAGTAAATTAACAAATAAAACAGCCTAGAACCCAGAGATACCCAGAGATAGACCTACATGAATACTGCCACGTGATCTCAGTATACAAAAGAGCAATGGCGTATACAGTGAGGAAGTCTTTAAAACAAATGATGCTGAAAAAACTGAATATCAAACTGCAAACAGTGAATGTAGACTTCTTAGTCCTCACAAAAGCGGATTCAAGTGGATTGTACATCAAAATTTAACATAAAACTAGAAAGCTCCTGGGAAATAACAAAAATGAGATGAGTTTGGGATCAGAACTTTTTAGGGACAGCAGATACTTAAAACTGCCCAAACTTGCAAGCAGCCGGTATGACCTATAGGTAGCTGAATAACTAAATGGTCCAACCAGACAACGTAGGAACATTCAGGAGTAAGAGACGTATATCAAGCTTTGCAAAGATGGGGCAGAACCCCAAATGCATACATTGACAAGCCAATCTGAGAAGGCTGTATACTTGTGATTCCAACTAGTGACATTCTAGAAAGGAAACACTGTGAAGTTCTCAAGCAAATTGGTGTTTTCCAGGACCAGAGGGGAGGAAGAAGTGAGTAGACAGCAGGGTTTTTAAGGCAGTGGAACGATCTTGTGTGCTATGCTAATGCAGTGATAGATATCATCCTTTTACTTCTCTCGAACCCTGGAGAAAGCGCAGTACCTGACCTGAATGCTGTGCTTCTGGGTGGATGATAGTGAGGTGTCAATAGAGAGTCATTGCAGCGAATGTACTATATGGCAGGTAATGTTTCTTAGGCAGAACTAAGGGTCTGAAAGGCCAGTGTATGTGGGAACTCTGTATATTTCCCATTCAGTTTTGATGTGAACCTAAAACATCTTCTGGAGAAGGAAAGTGCTGGAAAAGAGAGATAGTGGAAAACCCTCTTTTTCCTGGCTCCACACTCAGAGATAGATTCAGCCAACTGCAGACTGGAAGTATTCACAAGGAAACCCCTAGGAGGTTTCAAAAACAAAACTTGAATTTGATGTACACTAAGCCCTATGTTAAGTGCACACAGAGAGTGTTTCAGTTCCCTGCTGTCCTGTTGCTGCTTCTGCTGCCCGTGTCCCCACAGCTCTTCCGTGAGCTTCATCTAAACTTGGACTTCCTGATACTAGGCCGTGATGGTCACTTCCGGACTCCTTTCTTCTCATCATTCCCTAAATAATGCAGGGGACAACTAATTCTAAGACACTGCTATAGGATCAGGTTTTACATGTACTTTGAAGATGATTCAAGAACACAGGATGCATGTAGGTTATATGCAAATGCCATGTCACTTTATATAAGGGACTTGGACACCTGTGAATTTGAATGCCCTTGGAGGTCCTGGAACTAACACCGCAAGGAGTCCCAGGGGACCGCTGTGCATATGATGTCTTTAGCCTTTAAATGTCTAGGGTTTGCTGCTAAAACACAGGTGGGTGAAGACAGAGTAGACTATAGGTAAGGGAAGGGTGAGCACGACATGTCAGGTAAGAATGAGTAGCCCAGAGCCAGTCATTGTGGAGTCTTGAGTCACATGTTATAGTACCTCTCTCTGAGAAATTCAGATTACACGTTTAGACTATTCTAAAGGATAATCAGTTAAACAAGGGCCAGTAACTAGAATCAAATATTATCATAACTGGAAAAGGTGATGGTAAGGCCCCTGGATATTGGGCACCAGCAGGAGGCAAAGGGGTGTGGAACTGTGTCTATGCACCTAGCAGATGTAGGCCAGTGGCTTACGTTGTTTGCTCTTTGTTGTCAGGTTGACAGGGTTTGGCATCACCTTGGAGACACCTCTGTACATATCTTTGAGGGGATTCTAGGAAGGTTTAACTGAGGAGGAAGGACTCCCTGTGGATGTGGGTGGCACCATCCTCTCTGCTGAGATCCCAGACTGAATAAAAAAGAGAAAAGAAAAAAGTTAGTTAAACACCAGATTTGCCTCTGTTTCTTGACTCTGGACGCAAGGTGACCGGCCACTTCATCCTCTTATTGTTTTGCCTGATGTGATGGAATGGAGCCAAAATAAACCTTTCTTCCCTGAAGTCACTTACCAAGGATCTGGTCACAGCAACAAGAAAGGTGACTAATGCAGGTGTGTTTCTTAGAGCGAATGTTCATTGATCACTGTATGAGAAATCATGTCTGTGGTCTTGGGTTAGCAGATGAGACATTTGTTCCCTTCCATGTTATTATCAGTAACCTGTACAAGCAAGCACCAGAAAAGAAATCTCCTTACAAGACATAGCTTTGTATAAAGAAAAGTAATAACCCTTCCATTTGGCTGCCACGAACACTGGCGTATTCATTCATTTATTCGTTCGTTCAACAACCCTGAAGTCAAGCCCAGGGTCTCATATATGCTAGGCAAATGCTCCATCACCAAGTTACATAACCAAATCAGGATTAGCATTTTAATGAATATTGTTAGAGTCAGAGTAAAACTTAATAAATCAGTTTAGAGAGAGCTACATTGTGACTCTCTTTGTTGGATAAAATCACATACCTTTGACATTCTGTGGGATGACAACCATAAACTCTGACTGTCACACATGAAAAACTACCCAAAGACAGAAATAAATAGAGTACCCACACTAGCAGAAACCCAGTGTCTTAGTTTTTTTTATTGTTGTGAGGAGACACTGTGACCATAGCAACCTTTAATTGGGGGGTCTCATTTACAGTTTTGAGATTCAGTCCATTATCAGCATGTTGGGGAGCATGACAGGCTGTAGACAGACATGGTGTTGGAGCTGAGAGTGCTACATCTTCCAGGCAACAGGAAGTCAGCTGACAATCACACTGAGAAAAGCTTGAGCAAAAGAGACCTCAAAGCCCACCCCCACAGTGACACTTCCTCCAACAAGGCCACACCTCCACTGCTCCTTTTGGAGGCCATTTTCTTTCAAACCACCATACCCAAATATGCAGAGAGGCCTCCCTTTGTAGTGAGGGGCTGTGGGCAGGCCTGCTTTTCGCCTCACCCGGCTCCCGCACGGCTAGCTTAGTCCCAGAAATAACAACACACAAATTGTATCCATTTAAGCACTGCCTGGCCCATTATCTCTAGATAATTATCTTGATATTAACCCATTTCTAATAATCTGTGTAGCACCACGAGGTGGTGGCTTACTGGAAAAGATTCAGCATGTCTGACCTGGTGGCTGGCTCCATGGCTTCTGCCTCATAGCCCTCTTTCCAGCATTCTGTTCTGTTTACTCCGCCTACCTAATTTTCTGTCCTATCAAGGGGCCAAGGCAGTCTCTTTATTGACCAATGAAAATAACACAATAGACAGATAACCCTCCTCCATCATCCCTTCGCATGGCTTTTAGTCTGCAACCACTGCAATGGACCCATTGCTACAGGTGTCAGGGGAAAACCGCTCTTTCCGATCCCTGGGTTCAGAAAACTGAATCCAGAAAATAGCTGCTACTGGAGAGAGGTGGAAGGTGGTTTTCAGAAAAGGGAAAAGATCTCTGGAGTCAATTACAATTTCTGGAGACCTGTAAGAATGCCTGCATGCAGCAGATTCAGAACAGGTTAGCTGAAGACAAGGGCTGTAATTGAGATGAAAAGCAGCATCCAAGGAAAAAAAGCAGGAACCAGACCGACCATTACTGGCCATTCAGAGTGTCAAGGACAGACTGCAAAATCTCCTGAGTTGTGCAGAACAAAAGAAAAATTTAGAATACATTTTAAAAACCATCAGAAGTCAACTGATGAGGACCCCAAAATGATCCAGATGTTGGAACTACCAGGACATTTTTAAAGTTACTTTTATTTTCGAGATTATAATATAATACATAGTTTCCCCTTCCCCTTTCCTCCCTGAAGACCCTCCCAAATACCCTTCCTTTGTTTTCTTTCAAATTTGTGACCTCCTTTTTTAGCAGTTGTTGTTACATGCACATGTGTATACATATTTATTCCTGAACAAAGAAATACCACCTGCTCAGCCTGCGTAATGTTCCTTGTGTGTATGGTTTCAGGGATGACCATATGGGTAACTGGTTGGTGTTTAGAAGAGGTATTTCAACTGTCCACAATGAAGCAAAGTAAAATATTCTAGCATCAGTTAATGGGAAATCTCAGCAGAAAGAAAGATGATGACAATTTTGAAACTGAAAAATAGTTTATGAAATAGAACAGTTTGTATGGAGTTAAGTAGTTGGAGAACCCCCATCCTCTGGTCATAATGTGGCAACTGTTTCTCTTGAAACGGTCAGCAACTGTGATTACTCAAAGGCGACCTGCACAAAACTGTCTCCATTAACTTTCCATCACGGCCAAGGGACGGGGCTCCAAGCCACGCCCCTCACTGCTATGGCTACATAGGCAGTTCACTGTTGCTGGAAAGGATTTTTGCTTCAGTGGGATAACTATTCATGCGTTACTGTGAAGAGCCCTAATCAAGCTCACTGTTTCGCCAAGCTAGACGTGAGCTGAATTCTTTCTTTGGTCTGTGGTTAATGACCTGAGGTGAACAGATATTTGTTCATCTTCCTAGAAAGAGTTCTCCACAAAACTTGGCACTTATGTGTGAGACATGACAATACTAAGCCTGAGTTTGGGAGCAGGGGCACCTCTGCTGTGGGTAGTGAGATGTGTAACAGAAGCTAAGTTATGTGCGGCGGAGCCTCTGCAGGGGCGATCCCAGCATGGCCATTCCTGGTGTGCCAGGGAGCATGCCTTCTGACTGCGGTGGCCATTCTGTTGACCCAACTGTGGGTGGAAAGACAAGCAGTTAAGGCTGCTCTGTCTGAAGGGCAAGTGTCCATGCTGGGAATCCTAGGCTGGCAGGCTACTTCTATGTAGGGTGGGGTAGCAAGACTTCTTGATGATTGGGGGGGGTCCCCCAAACTGCAGATTGGAGACTCTACTGACACTTTAAGGTTGTAAACAGGGCGTGACTTCTGTCCTGAGCCCTTTCTATGGGCAATAAAATGTGCAACCGAGGCTCAGCTGTGTTCCCCAAAAGAACTCCCTCAAAGAGGGGGGGATTACAATGAGAAAAAGACATACAGGTACAGTCTTTGGCATTAGCTTCTTAACTGATAGGGAAAATAAAAAGTAAAAAGAACGAGATGAGATGCTGGCTTGCCATTTCTCATAGCTGTGGTGGGAGGGAGGCTAGGGCACGAAAGGGATGCAATCCAAATTAAATGTGTGCTGAATAACCCCTCCTGAGAGCCAACCCTTGGGACACCTGGGAAGAACCGGCCGCGAAGACAAGGTGAGACTGGAGTGTGATACGAGGTCCCTTCCTGATTGACCTTCAGTACAGAGGGAGAGAAAATCTGTGGTACACCTGACAGAGGGGTGCATCAATAATGGCCCGGGAAACTGACAATGGGGAAATAGTGTAACATGAGGGGGCCTGTTTGTTTGTGTTTTCTGTCCTGCCCAGCCCCCCCTGTTTAGTCCCAAAGTAAAATCACACAAGAGATCTCTATAAGTTATAATGCTGATTGGCCTGTTAGGTCAGGCTACTTATTAGCTCTCACATCTTGATTAACCCATTTTTTCTGATCTATTTTAGCCATGTGGCTCAGTACCTTTTTCAGTGGGGCAGCTCACATCCTGCTGCTTTGGTGGTCTGGGAAGGAGTGGGAGGAATTAACTTCCTTCTCCCCAGAATTCTCCTGCTCTCTTTGCATCATTTCCACTTCCTGTCTGGTTTTCCCACCTACACCTCCTGCCTGGCCAATCAGCGTTTACTCAAAACATAATTGACAGAAAACAGACAATTCTCCCACACCAAAATAGTCCCTAGCTATTCTAGAACTCACCAACCAGGCTGGCCTGGAACCATAGAGATCCTTCTGCCCCTGACTCCAAAGTTCGGGGACTAAAGAAATATGCCACCACACCTGGCATGGATTGGGAAATACTCTTGAATAATGAGTGAGGGTCTCACAACCTAGTTCATGAAGCTATAGGGACAAGGAACAGATGGGATCAGTTGCAGCATTGTGGAGGCAAGAAACCAAGTAATGTAACTACCATCCCCCATGAAGACAAAGCCTACACATTTGAGGAAATAAGAGGAGAATTTTTGGCAGATTCATCAGCTCATCAACCCCTTTGGAGGGTTGAAGAATCCTTTCACAGGGCTTGCATATCAGATATGTATATCATAATTCATACCAGAAAAATTAATTAAGAAGAAATGAAAATAATTGTGTGGTTGGGGGGTCACCACAGCATGAAGAACTGTAGGAAAGGGTCGCAAAAGTAGAAAGGCTGAGATCCGCTGCCTTAGGGCCACTTTGTTATTGCCAGCTGAGATCCCATGAGTATCAAGGTCATTCATGATAAGAGAACTAAGAGTCAACATGTCACAAAAGACATTTGAAAGCAAAGTTACTTAGAAGTAAAAGCTACCACATAGATAAAAACAGTTTCCTAAGAAGAAGACAATTGCTTAATAGAACCCTGGTAGACAATTTTTAAACTTCTGAAATCTGCAATAAATATTTGTATTCGTGGATTTTTAACAAGATTTCCTCAGGATTGATGAGCTAAACTGGTTAAAAAAGAAAGAAAAAAAAAGAAAGAAAGAAAGAAAGAAAGAAAGAAAGAAAGAAAACCATCTAATTGGAAGAAAATTTGAACAGCAGTTAGCTAGCAGGCTCAATATATGGCAGAAGTTTTAGGCCCTTTAATGGCAGGTGACTACATGTCAGCCACACAGTGAGTCTTGAGGAAAGCAGTGAACTCTCCCACCATGGTGACGGCACTCTAGAGATTACTAACAGAAAGGAACCTGCAGCCTGCACATCTGGGGACTTCGGAACACACTCTGATCAGCACAGAAGCCAACAAAGAAACCTTCCAAAACTTAGAAAAATCAAGAACTGGGGTAGAAAGATGGCTCAGTGGTTAAGAGCACAGGCTGCTCTTCCATAGGACTTGGATTTTATTCCCAACACCTGCATGGTGGCTCACAACCAACCCTAACTCCAATTCCAGGAAATCTGATGCCCTCTTCTGACCTCCGTGGGCACCAGACATAAATGTAGTACAGATACGCATGCAGACAAAACACAGATACATACCAAATTAAATCTTACAAAAAAAAAAACAAGTCAAGCAACAACAGTAAATATGTTCTCATCAACATGTGTAAATCAGGTGGAAATGTGCACCTTTCAATAGCTTAGATGAAGGAGGAGGGGCTGATGAACATGCGCTGGGTGTCATACACAAAACTCTTAAACATAAAGGAACGGCTACAGAGAAAGTCGAGGGGGAAAGTCAAAGAAAGCAGTGAAAACAGAAGAAGCAGCAGCGATGGCCAAATGAAATATTTGAACAATATTTTAAAGGAGACTAGGGTCCAAAATTGGCCTGGTGGGCCAAAGTGGGGGAAGAAGAAGTTGAGACCAAATGTCTGGGATGAGGAAAGAAATGGTCCAGGAAGCGCTTCTTAAGAATGGCATTTCCCAATTAAGCCATCCTCATCAGAGCAGTCAGGACAAGGTTGGCAGGGCAGGAGGTACAGATGCCAGTGAGCCACCGCTCTCCCCGCCAGCTGTCTCCCAGCCCTCTTGCCATCCTAACAGAGCAGGAAAGTCAGCTGCTCCACCAGTGAGCCCCTCCCCCACACCCCTGCAAGCAGCCACCTAGAGCTTAATGCAGGTCCTCTTTGAAAGGGGTTCTTTTGAGAATGAGAAGCTGCTGTGTGGGATTTGTCTTTTTTTTTAAAGTTTATTATGCTGTGTTTGACAGTGCCGTGTCACAACAAGAAACCCTATTCTGTGGGAGCTGATGGGTAAGATATCATTTAGGTGACATTGTGAATAACAAGTGGCTCTTGGAAGATGTAGACTCCTAGCCAGAGCCTTAGAAAAATGGCGCCATGTGTAAGACTGAAACTACCTGCTTCTTCTCTCTCCTCGCACGCAGATGATGGCTTGGCCAGATGCATGCAACTGGATTCACATACTCCCTAACTCTTTGTATGGGTTAGCATCTCCACAGACACATGATGATGAAGAAAGCAGGGGTGGGGGGAAGGCGGAGGTAGGAGAACCTGGCTATTTCTCCTGCTTTATTTTTCAAGGGAAGGGGAGCTATCCAGAAATATGATCTAAGAATATGGACACCAAGCATTGGGATTATCCACTGTACACAAAGTCTTGGTTACTTGGAGAAGCCCCAGCCTCCATGTTCTTTGCTAACTCCCCAGGACTTCTGAGATGTGCCTAGCAGGGGACTTCAGCACCTACACTCTCCAGCCTCTGTGACATGTCACTTTAGGGTGTCCCCTGGTACCTTGCTGACATTAAGCCCTTGCTATCTGTCAAGCATTGTTCTAACTTGACACCAGGTCTACAGTGCCATCCCTGATTTACACATGGGGACTGAAGTACACTGAGGTCAAATGTCCTGCCCAAGGCCACAAGAAGAGTAAGGAAGGAACAAGGTCAGCATTTGAGGAGACTTTCTGCAGTGCCCAGTCACTTAGCAGCCGTCTGCTCTGGCTCGAAGTGACCTTAAGGAAGCAAAGCTTTGCTGAATTGGAAGCTGTCTCTCAAGAGTGGCGAAGGACCAGCTTAGAGCATGTATTTGGGCTTGGTGGAGTCCTGGTCAGAGTGAGAGGCAGCCCTAGGCAGGTGGATGAGTCCCTGGCTCCAGAGGTTTGAAGACAGACCACGTTTGCTCTGCTCATAAGGAGCGCAGAAGGTCCTGAAAAGACAGACATAGCTGCTGGGTTCCATACCAAGGAGCCCTCCTAAGAAACAAAGGGTCTGTTCTTGGTCCTTGGATTGGTTGCCATTGGCAAGTCTGTTATCCTAAAGGAAGAAAGCAATTTAACCAGAGTGTGATACTGCTGAAGACTCTGAAGTTATTTTCCCAGCTTTCAGAACTTTCTGTTGGAGTTTGAAGAAATTGTAGGTTCTACTTCGAGATGCTAGGGGCAACCATGGAGAGCGAGCGTGATTGTGCTTATGTGTCATGACTAGAGACATGGCTGGGGACAGAACTCCAGATGGCCCAGGCTGAAGGGGCAGCTCACAGGTGCAAGACTGTCTTACGTCAGCCTTTCACAAGCTAGCATCATCTGAGAGGAGGGAACCTCTGTCAAGAAAATGCCTCCATCCCTTCTCCCTCAACCTCAACCCCCATGCTCTCAATTTTCTGAAGAGGGCAGAAGGGGTGGAGAAGAGAGAAGGGAAGAGGGGAGGAGAACTTGAGGGAATGGGATGGTCAAGATGTAGGAAGGACAGAGACAGAGAACAAGGAAAGAGATATCTTGATTAAGGGAGCCTTTATGGGGCTAGCAAGAAACCTGGCACTAGAGGCATTCTCAGAAATCCACAAGAATGGCCCCAGCTAAGACCCTAAGCAATAGAGGAGAGGATGTCCAAACTGATCTTGCCCTGTAGTCAGATTGATGACTTAAATGTCACCATAGAACCTACATCCAGCAACTGATGGAAGCAGATGCAGAGAGCCATAGCAGAGCACTGAGCTTAGCTCCCAAAGTCCAGTCAAAGAATAGGAGGAGTGAGAATATGAGCAAAGAGGTCAAGACCATGATGGGTTCACCCACTGAAACAGTCTACCTGAGCTAATGGAAGCTCACCAACTCTGGTTGGATAGGGAAGGAGCCAGCATAGGACCAAACTAGGCCCTCAGAATGTGGGTGACAGTTGTATGGCTGGAGCAGACTGTGGGGCGACTGGCAGCGGGACCAGGATTTATCCCTACTGCTTGTACTGGTTTTTTGGAACCCATTCTCTTTGGATGGATACCTTGCTCAGCCTAGATACAGCAGGGAGGGCCTCGTCCTTCCCCAAAGCAATGTGCCTCTCTCTGAGGAGTGGATGGGGGTGGGGGTAAAAGGTGGAAGAAGAAACGGGAGGTGGGGAGGGAAGGAGAACTTGGATTGGTATATAAAATGAAAAAAAAAGTTTTTTTTAAAAAAAAAACAAATAAAAATAAAGAAAAATGCCTCCTTAAGATCAGGCTGTAGGAAAGCCTATACAGTTTTTGGTTTGTTTGTTTGTTTTTAATTAGTGATTGGTGGTGGAGGGCCCAGCCCATTGTGAGTAGTGCCATCCTTGGGCTGGTGGTCCTGGGTTCTATAAGAAAACAGGCCAAGCTAATGAAACAAGCTAATTACTCAACTGTGCAAGTTCCAGTATAGATACCATCGCCCTTGACATCCCAGAGCAGCTCCTGGCCTACGTGTCTGCACAGGTGTACCTATATTTATCCTAGCTTCTGACTTGGGACAGCACCTCATAGGTGTAGCATATGGCACTTTTTCAAGAACCTCCAGGTACCAAATTTCATCAGAATATTTTAATGTCTGTGTTTTTTGAACAGAGGAAACAGGCCAGGAGAGTTTAATAACTTACCTGTAATCATCAATTCATTTGAGAAAGGGATGAGAGAAAAAAAAACCCACAACTCATGGAATCTTAGTGTTCACTTTAGTGAAGTCTTTCCTACGATGGGGCTAAAGCTTGATTGGAGAGGACAAGGAAGAGAGTTTCCCATGACCGTCTCCTTGGCATTAACAGCTTGCCCTCAGCTCTTGCACAAACCTGAAGTCCAGTGGGAGAAGTATTCCTTGGAAGGTGTGTGTGTGTGTGTGTGTGTGTGTGTGTGTGTGAACATGCCAGGGGCCAGGATAGAGCTTGGAGGACAACCTTAGCTATGAGTCCCTATCTTCTACCTTTTTTGTGACAGGTTATTTGTTGATGTTCTCTGCTGTGTTTGCCAGTCTAGCTTGCCCATAGCTTCCGAGAATTCTGTCCCTGTCTCCCATCTTGTGGTAGAAGTGCTGGGATTGCAGAGGCGCACTGCCTTCTCCTGCCTTTATGTGGCTCTGAGGATCTACAGTCAGATCCCCATGTGCAGCAAGCCCCTCCCCCCGAGTCATTTCTCCAGTCTCTGGGGGAACCGGCTACACCCACATCAGAACTTATCGTCTGAATGGATTATGCCTTTACTGTACTTGGCTTCTGTATTAGAATAACTGTTAAGCAAGAGCATACAATGAGGATTTGGATGTAACCAGAGGGAGCTTCAACATGGCCTGGGGGCTAGATATGTCAAAATCAGTGTCATAAGGGTATTGTCATGTGAGAGAGCAGCCTTATTCTCCTTGTGCTGCATGTATGTCAGCACGGAATGGCAGGCCCTTGGGCTTCGTTTCCGTGGCAGGTGCGACAGCATGAATCCTGTGGAGATAGACTGCACATCCATGGTAGACGACAGCTTTGCCACCTGAACGTCGGGATGTTGTGTTTTGTTTACTTTGATTTTTCTGAAATTCCCTGAAGATTGATTTGAGCTGCAAAGAAACATCACACTTTACTGTAAAGAATCCTTCTGGACTTCTGGACTGGGTACTGGGTGTCTCACGCTACCGTCTTGCCAGCAAGAACCACGCGGGACACTAGGATCCTTCTGCAGAAATAGCTTTAATGCCCCTTGGGAGAGAGAGCATCAGCCAACATGGCCGGGGACCCCCAAATGGGGTAGCCCCATCCCCATATATATTGGAAACAGTCCTCACTTTGGGCGTGTCACTCTTGGATAGGTCAACTGTCCATTATCCCAGATGATGCCTTGGGAGTAGGCGGAGACTCAGTGGAAAGTTACCGAGCACATGTGCACTCACCTGGCGGTGAAACCGGATGTCAGCGCCATCTTGTGATGGAGTATGTGGCTGCGGTCCTCTACAACTGGGTGTAACAACTACTCATGACTTATTACACTAAGGAGCGCCGGTATTGTAGGATGGAACTCTGAGGCATCATTGCCGACAGACCAACAGTCCCGACTTCTGGGTTGCTGTTTTAAGAGCTTCCTTCACTCGCTTTTCTAAATCCCCCTATCAAGACTAAAGCCAGATGGTCCACCAGTGTTCCTGCAGCCTCCTCACTCCCAGAGTTCACTGTGTGGGGCCATGATGAGTGCCCTAGTGACAGAGTGACACGGAGAATGGAATGTTTATTCTGAATATTTTAAAAGCATGAAGACACTCATTTGAAAAACAGGCAAAACCGTAACCAAAAACCCATGGAGAATTAAGTCGTTAAGCATAAAGGTGTCCTAAGTAAAATTGGGGTTTCATAAAACTCTGTCAGCATCTCTGAGCATGAACCCTCAAGAAAGCGTGGAAAAGAATTAAAATTTTATCTTCCTAAAGTAGGATTCCCTGAGCCTCCCTTGACTCCAGCAGAATTTCTGCTTCTGGGGCTGGCAACACTGGCGGGCCTGGGCATGATCTGCAGTCCTCCCGGCCTTTGCTCTTCGTCAGGACAGTGGAGGGTGGCCGTCCGGTTTCTGTCTTAGCTTGAAGTTCTGCCGCAGAAGCGGATACTCTGGACACACAGGTTGAAAATGTCTTACAGAACAGTGCTGGAAGCTTAGGTGTCCCAGAAGGCTTTCCCTCCTCAACTCTGACCCTGGAGAAACAACTCTTAGCACCAACTCCGAGTTCTGGCTCTGTGCCTGCTGGAGATAGACCAGGTCACTGCCAACGCGCCTCATCTCTCTAGGACTCACCTATGGTGAGTCATGCTCAGATTCTGGACACCCGTTAGTCATTTTGTGAAGAGCTCTGTAAACTGTAAAGTATCCCACAAGCATTATCTCCCTCTCTATCGGAGAGCTGGCCTCTCCCCACAACAACCCACAACCCAATTGTTCTCCTAGCACTTTCACCCTCCGAGGGCCACCAAGACGCAGAGCAGAGGTGACAGTTCATGCTTCCCACCTGACTGGCTTCCTCCCTCCATCTCGCTCAGCTCAGCGGCACCTGCAGCCTCAAGATGTAACAAGTGCATTGGGATTTGGAGGACGGTGAAGCCAGGCCTCCTGCTGCTGGCTGCTCTGGAACTTGCTCTCTCCCCTTCCCGGCCTCCCAAATGGCAAAATTGCTTTCACTAAAGTGTTATACAGATCTGAATGCAAAGTCTGTATTTCAGTAGCTTTAATTCCAGTCTGCATGGTTCTACAATGCTTGTGGGGAGGAAAAATGTTGACCTTCAAGGAAATCAAGAGTGTGTGGCCCTCTGTGATTGTCTCGATTCTGTTTGTCTACATTTATCCGAAAATAGATTGCTAGGAAGAATTCAGGGCCAGCTAAGCATTGCAGAAGTTAGAGAGATGCTTAAGCAGCTCTACCCTCAACGAGCTTTAGAGTTTTGGAAAAATGCCCAGAGATGAGCAGGTGCTCGCATGGTTTCCCCATTAGTTGAAAGAGGCCTGGGACTCTGGGAGCCCTTTGCTCAGTGACCCCGCATCTAGAGCAGCAGTTCTTGTCTTTGTGGGTCGCGAACCCCTCGTAGTCGCCAATCAGAGATTTACATGATGGTTCACAGCAGTAGCAAAATTACAGGGATGACGTAGCAGCGAAATAATTTTATGGTTGGGGTCACCCCAAGATGAGGGTCACATCACAGTGTTGGGAAGGTGAAGAACCACTTCTCTAAGTGGATTCACGTGGTGTAAAATTAACGCCCTCTCTTCTAGTGGCAGGTGCTTTGTCTTGGCTCTCCAAGAGAACGTAATGTTTCAGAATGTCAAAGCCAGGCTCGTCACACTAGGTCTCCCTTTCTTTTTCTTCATTTCTTTCATGATCTTCATTGGCCAAAGTTTCCTCATGCTTCCCAGTGCTCTTGAAAGCCCATACCATCTCCCTTCCCCTCCTCAGCCTCTTCTGCCTAGCCCAGGACACATAGTACATTAGAGACTATCCTGAGCTATATTGTAAGATCCTACCTCAAAGGAGAAGAATTAGACAACCCAAACAGTCATAACTGGATCTACAGTTAACATTTTTCTCACAAAGAAATTTCTAGGCTTAGATGTCTTCCTTCACAAATTTTAAATATTTAAAGAAAAATTAAATTATTTTGAAATATAAATCCTGATATAGTTTGTATATGAAATGAACCCCAAAGGTCCGTTGATAGAGGGCTGACCCCCAAGGAGGTGGTGAACTCTTAAATGGTAGGACTTATGATAAGGTTTTAGGTTATTGGAGGTGTGTCCTTGAAATAGATTATAGCACCCCCAACCTATCTCTGACTCGGTGACCACCACCAGCCATGAGATGGTATTCCTTCACCATGCGCCAGGCACTTATAGGTACTCACTGCAGTGAAAGTCAGCTCGTCACAGGCTAAGCCTCCAAAGTAAGCCTCGGAAAACCTTTCTTCTTTATAATCAGATTGGTTTTCAGGTATTTGTTAATGTGGTGCAATGCTATCAGGTCTCTTTCAGGACAGAGGAAAGGACACCTGCCAACTCGTTTTGCACCTCAGATCAAAGACGTTGTAAGAAAGAAAAGAAAGTGACTGGCTCGAGTGGCATTCACGGTCTCACCTACCGAGAGGCTTGAGTATGGTCCCTGGTAGCTGGTGACACCAAGGGTCCAGTGTACTATCACAGTCCACTTGCTTGCTTTCGTTTGAAAGTGGTCTCCTTAAGATCCCAAGGTAGCTGCTGCAAGTAGTGTCTAAGTCCAGGGCCAGGCGAAGAAGGGCATCTCCTGCAGGGAGGGTCTCTACTCATAGGAGGGTGGTGTCCCCTCCAGAACCCACTCCATCTGCCAGGGCCACATGTCTTTTTGGTGAGAACTCACTCGTTTTAGGGGTCTTCCCTAAGTGGTTTGGCTTCTTGGAAGGAGAACAGAATTAGGTCTTCCTAGTGGTGAAGAAGTGGCCGGTGGCACTTGGCGCCTTTTTCTCTCTCTCCCTCCCGTTAGCATATACCCTCTGTTTAGCATCGTTATCATAGGCATGATGGCCTCACTAGTTCCCACTAAAAACATCCTCCCCGCTCAGGGCACCCCAGCATTGCTGGGTCTCTCAGTTCCCCACCTTGGATCACCTAAACTCATCACCCTGACAATTCGTCTTGTCTCATTGACCTTCATACGTCACCCCCAAAGTGCAGTTGCCAGGATCACAGGCTCGTGGTCCTGGCAGCATCCCATGAACTCTAGCCCTCACTGGCTTCGTAGCTACTTCTTCTCCTGTGTGTCTCCTCCTCATCCCTCTGCCTGTGTCTCTTTTTCTCCCTGGCCCTGTTTTTTGCAGTCCTCCAATCTCGATGGCCCTTGCCCACCGGAGGTTTGAGGAAGATCTCAGGCATCGTGGCCATTCCTCGGCTTCAGGTGGGATTTGCGGCGGAGCTCCTTTGGCCTTCCGTCACCTGAGGCACAGTCACACATATTCAGGCTCAGGAACTTTCTCGGTTCTCCCCTCTGCCTTGTACCCGCGTCTAACCTTGTCACAGATATCCTTCCATAAGTCAGGGTCACCCAGAGCTGCTCCGCCGCTCTCATCCCACCCGCACAGGTGTGGTAGTCTCTTCACTGTTCCCTTTCCTCCCATGGCCCGCTGGTCATTCAGGACATCCCTCCACTGTGGAAATTTTCTCTCTGCGCAGGGATCCCACCCTCAGCCACCTTTGACGCTCTGGCAAAGCTGCTGTCCTGACAGCCCACCTTCTCTCCTTTACCTCTGCCCCTTTGCTGGACCCCGGCTGCAGCAGTTCTGTGCTTTCCTGGCCCTCCTGGGAACCACTTCACAGCCCAACCACACACCTTCCTGGCCTTCTGGACTGTCCCTCAGATCAGGCACTTAGGGAACACTCAGGAAATACAGTTGGCTCCTGTTGGGGGTGAGGAGCCAATCTGGGGACCTTGGTTTTGTCAGCTGTCAAACGAGGGTTCCGTTCTATGGGTTCTGGGTTTCTTTGCAAGAGGCAGACTCTAGGAAAAGTGCTGCATTGCCATACGAAACACCAGACTGCACAGGGCAAACCACCGCAGTCTGTTTGCACATAGTCCTGAAGGCTGACATACAAGATCAAGTCATAGACAGGGCCAGTTGCTCTGGCTTGGAGATGGGGTTGCCTCCTTGTATCATCACGTGGTCCCCCTCAGTGTGCATCTATGTTCTTTCATGTCTTGTAAGTGTGAGGTGTGTGCATGTGTGTACACGCTTTTAGATAAGATCTCTTCTTGGCCCAGGACTCAGTGTTCAGACTAGGCTGGCGGACCATCTAAAATGTGGCATTGAAGAACTCGGCAGTGCGTCAGCCCCCTGCCTTCCCACTGCCCTTGGGTTTCCCCTGTGCCTCCAGCCTGCCTCAGGCTGCCTTCCACTGAGGGCTTCTTGGTTTCTTGTAAAAGACAAGATTAGAGTAACGCTGCCTTTATTCCCACCTTGTTTCATAAACAGGACAGGGAAATGCCAACGACACGCAGGCTGTTCCTCAAACCACCTTGTTTTTGAGCTCAGTGATGGAAACACACCACTTCCTTCCACTGAGTCAGGCCGGCCGCGCCTCCTTTTCACAGAGCTGCAGCAGCCGCCTGTGCCAGCTAAACAGGATTGAGCGCTGCATCACTGTTTCCACCAAGAAATTGACTTTCCCGGTGGAACTCAGTCACTGGGGCTGTGGCTTGTGTTTCTGTTGTTGTTTGGTTTGGGGTTTTTTTCAATTGCATAAGTCATTCACTAAGTAGGTTAACGAGGTGAGGAGGGTGTGCTGACTGCTGTCCCCAACCCGAGGCTTCCAGCAGGGCCCATCACACCCACACTTCGGAGACCACTGAGTCCAGCTCCTCCAGTCCAAGGTGGGAAGCTGAAAGCTCAAGGAAATGATGGATGGACAGGAGGACAAGCCAAGTGGGCAGAGTCAAGGCGGGGAGAGAATGCCAGCAGAAGGCACGCAGAACCTTGGCCTCAGTGTTCCTCTTGGCCACCATCTTCTGCGTGCTGAATTCTGTCTACACTAGAACTGCTCAGATGCTTTGGGCAGGATGGGCTCCCAAGCCGGCTGCTGCTCAGTGCCCTTCATGGTCTCTCCGCTGCATGTGACATCTGCTTGAACTTCCTCTTCAGAAGCATCTCTGCCTTGAGCCCTGTCTCCCCTCCCAGGCACGCTTTCCCACTCTCAATCTGTCCTCTGTAGGGAGCCAGGCAAGCAAGGAAAGTCCTGAGAGTGGAGGTGGAGGGGTCTAGAACCAAAAAACTCAGGAAGTTGCAAGAATTAGAATCTGGGGCAGGAGGTCAAGAGACAGTCTCAAAGCATTTCCATGAGAAAATGCAGCAGTATTGAAGTGGGTGCTTTCTCAGATCACACCGAAGTCCAGCACATAAACTATGGCTAGTCTGTATTGGGAAGGGTGGAGTCACCTGGGGCCTTGTTAAGATAGCTGCAAACCCTGCTCCCATGTCCTGTGTGATCCCTCCACCCAGCCATCTGTCCCTACCTTCAGCCACTTAGTCCCTGTACTAGAATTTGCTGAAAGCAAAACCTCTAGGGTCCCGTGTGATGGGCCTTTCCAGTAAACTTCTGTGTGTTTCTGAGGGACCTTGATGCTCCCCCCTTGAGGACTAGATACCCTGAGCCTTTCCCAGCTTTGGTATGGATGCCATTAAGCACCTACTCCCTGGCTTCCTATAATGCTGTGGACATGGGGCCCTGGCACTTTAAAGCAACTGTCCTAACCCTGATTGATATAGATCTCCCTATAGCTCCTCAACAGCATTTGTGTTTGGGCTTCTGATCGCCTTTTTGCCACCACTTTGCCTTGTTGTCTGACCTGAATCTTACAGAGTGTCATATTTTATTACAGGTGACATATCTCTAGCATGGTCTGTCTGTGTTTCCAGGGCCCTGTGGGCCTGTACCCGTGTCTTCTTTGAAGTGGCTTCTGGAGCCTCTCTGGTCCTCAGCGGCTACCCCTGGGCACGAGGCACAGTCCTTCCAGCCTTTCGCCTGTGTTGGTTTCTGATCCTTCACAGTTAAAACAGCAGAACCAAGGTAGCCAGTGAACGAGCCAGCTTAGTGGTGGCGAGCTAGCTCATTTACAGGGATTCTCATAAACCCACCAACTTGCCGCTTCAAACTCTGAAAAGCCAGAGGAAGAGAAAAGCAAAACAAAACGCAGTCACCATAGTCATCTGCGAAGGAAAAACTAGCAGCTCGGGTTGGGTTTCTGAGCCTGCTGGATGGGTGGCTGCTCTTCCACTGTCTGCCACTCAGTAACCCTCGCCCTCTCTAGAACCATCTCTTGTTTCCTCCTCACGAGTTGTGGTTTACTCTTTGATTTCAAGCTCATTCAGCATCCATCGAGCACCCTCTCAATGGGCGTGCTACCAGTCTATTTGCCAGCTATTTCCTGACAGCCTGCCTTGCTGTGTGTCCACCTGGACACCTTGGGACCTCTAGGGGAAGGTGATGCTGGCCCACCTCTGGGGCAAGATGGGGGTCCCATCTCAGACCCAGAATGCATCTGTTCCATGGGTATAAAGTGCCTGTACTCCTTGGGTTTTCCTTTAATGAGCACTTGCCATGAGCTGTCATTGTCCCGTACCTCCCCAGAGCATGCTAACCACAACCCTGAGAATACAACTGTGTCTCTGCCTTCCCCACCTAAGAGATGATAGGAGTCAGGGACCCCCCCATAAATGTCCAGCTGCTCTGTAGCAGGACTCATATTGTGCAGACTTGGCCACAACAAAGGGAGGTGAGAACATCTCACAGCAATGGGCCAAAATTGCAGAGGCCAAATCCAAGCCACACACTGCAGTGGGTCCAAGATCCAGAGGGCCTGTTTGGTTTTGGTGTCTAGAGGGTGCCAGGTGTAGTGGGGAAGCACACATGTGATGCCCCTGTTTTAGCATGTGTATAAATCTGCTGCAATATAGCAAGGACAAATGCATAATTGCCATTGGATTAATTTTTAGCTCCTTGTATCATTTTTTGTCAATAAAACCATCAGAATTGCTGAGGCAGGAGGATCACAAAATTGAGGCTAGTCTCAACATAGCAAGACCTTATCTCAAGAAAGGAGAAAAATAAAAGAGAAATCAAATGGGCTGGGAGTCCCAGACCATCTCACCTAAGCCCACTAGAGGGATGGCCCTGTTCCTGGCAGTGACACAAGACTGGCCTAGAAGATCAGAAGAAAATGAAACATCCCCATGTTCACTAGGAACAACTGGACAGCCATTTCCTTGTTCACTAAGAACAACTGAACAGCCATCCCCATGTTCACAGGGAAAAACTGTGACCGCCAGGGCCTAGGTCCTCCCATCACAGATGCTGGAAGGAGGCTCGTGCTAGGGATCAATTGGGAGGACCACCTAGGTCAGACACTCTAGTCAGCACAGGAGGCAGAGTGGCCAAAAATACACAACTCCAGCTGTCCTGGACCCTTCCTTTCATCCCACCCTCCCAGAAAGAGTGCCATCTACTCCACCAGGTCAAACTCCCTTCCATGTGACAGTTTTGTCAGACAAGGTCTGCTTTGCTTGCATCAAAGTCCCCCTTTCCCCTGTTTGTGCTTCCAGTCTGTGGGCACCCAGTTATTTCCCAAATGTTCCTCTATCGCCCTCACCACACGGTTGGAGCCGTCGATGGGCATGCAGGGCCTAGCCACGGTGTGGGATGAACTCTGTGCTCCTGGAAGGTCACACACATCTGGTGCCTTTAGGAAGATGGCATGAAGTGCCAGCATTCCTAGTCCTTCCTCTCCCTTTTTGCTCTCCCCCTACTTGTCTGCTTTAGTTGGGTCCCCACTAGTGAGTCAGAAACTAAAAGGAAAGAGAAAAAAAATCTGCACAAGAAAGGAAACGTCATAGCAGCTGAGGAGGGCTTATTTGATGGCTAGGCAGAAGGAGTGTATCATCACCTGCAATTTGATCAGACAGATCCGAAGTGACCCTAAGAGATGGGGGAACTATGGATGGAAGATGCCACCAACGAGACAAGGAGAAGGAAATCCGGCAAGGGAGCTGGTGTCAGCAGTGTGCCTAGAGGAGGTGTGGAGGTAGAATGGCAAGTTCTCACAGTCACTGCGCTAGACCACCCTTCAGATGTGGAAGTCGGGGAACAGTGATGTGTGTGGGCGTTGGCAGCGAGCTCCTTTCTGTGGCCAGCCTTGCTATACTCCTTGGGAGTTTATGCATATTGCCTTCATAATTTATTTTAAAGAAAGATTTATTTTATTTTTAATTATGTGTAGTGGGGTATGTTCATGAGGGTACAGGTGCCTGTAGGGGACACAAGAGGGCATTCGGTTCCCTGGAGCTGGTGTTACAGGTGCTTGCAAGCTCTCACATAGGTGCTGGGAAGCAAACGCTGGTCTGAGCCATCTCTCCAGCCCCTTAGGTTTCTATTGACAGGATTAGAAGTACTGGATTATAATGTTGGCTTCATGGGCCAAATCCCATGGATCATGAGCCTCTTTCCTTTTCCCATGAAGAATCTCTGTGAGACCCAGAAAAGACACTTAGAAATTTCATAAGCTTGATCTGCTGTGTGGACCAGCAGCTACAATTATTACTATTACTATTATTATTGTTATTAACAGTGGTGCTCATCATCATCATCGTCATTATCATCATCGTCATCGTCATCATCATCATCATCATCATCATCACTATTTCTTAGGAAATGGAAGACAAGTCATTTGAGACTAAAATAAAGACTGTCAAAGGCCATGCAGCACCTATAAATGGGGAGACTGTGTTTATAAGGGAAAATCCCAGCAAAGATAGGCAAAGCAATTGTGTGTTACAAAGGTCCCAGAGGTGGGCAGGTGAGGAGAGGGTTTATTGGCGTACATATGCAGTCATAGTCCGTCACGGAAGGAAGTCAGAGGAGGAACCTGGAGGCAGGAGCTGAAGCTGAGTCCACAGACAGAGACCGATTACTGGCTGGTTCTCCATGGCTTGCTCAGCTTCCTTTTTACACAACCCGTGACCACCAATCCAGAGGCGGCATCATCCAGAGTGGGCAGGGCCCTCCCACTCAATCATTAATCAAGAACGTATCCCCCACAGACTTGCCTGCAGGAAAATGTAAGGGAAGCATTGTCTCAGTTAAGCTTCCTTCTTCGCAAATGACTCTAGTTTGTGTCAAGCTGATGAAAACTGGTGTGGGCTGGATGTCCTTCAGGGGTACTTGTGATTAAAGGCCAGTTTCCAGGGTGGAGCCATTTGGAAATGGCAGAACATTTAGGAATACGGACCCAGGGTGAGGTTCTTACATCAGGGGGACTGTGGGATCTCAGCTCCTCCCTAACTTCCCTTGGGAGATAGAAGCTTTACACACACACACACACACACACACACACACACACACGCACACACACACACATGCTCAAGAGCCTCCAACCTGCTGTGACTGTAGTAGTTCTTCACCAGAAGGGAGGTGATGCAGGTGCCACGCCCCCGCACCTCCAAGACTGCCCTAAATCAACTGCCCTGGGTTATTTTATCGCAGTAGTGAAAGCTGACTAATGCTTTGCGCTGACTAAGGGAGCCAAGCTGAATGTGAGCAACAGAGAATTAAGAAACAAAGCATGGTGCTTAGTAAACACTGCCTCGCTGTCACACAGTCCTGGAAGACTTTTTTATTTTACAAACAAACAATAAAACTGCATTTACACCGTGATCACAGCCCACAGGCCTTGGAAAGGAGCAAAGAAGCCACAGAGGTGTAGCCTTAAGGAGCCCTTTCCAGAAGGTGTGGTGCTAAGGAGTACTCAGAGAGAGAGAGAAAGAGACACAGAGAGAGAAACAGAGAGACAGAGAAAGAGAGAGAGAGAGAGAGAGAAAGAGAGACAGACAGACAGAGAGAGAGAGAGAGAGAGAGAGAGAGAGAGAGAGAAGCTTCTGCCCTTCCCCCCCCCACTACACTCTGTAATGTCTCAGCACCATGGGGTGGGGCTGCCCATGAGAAACAGATCTAGCCTTGTAGACCTTGGGGCTTTGTCGTTGGAACTTGTGAAATACGTGTGCCCCACAATGACCACCACCATTATCAGCACCTCAGCATTTTCTTCATGACCACATAAGTGTTTGATCAGAAAATTCAAAGACAAATATGGCTGCCACAGAGGTTTAGAAGCCATGGAGGTGACTGTGCCGCTGAACACCTTGAGAGAAGATTTTAGGAGGGCCTGTTTCATAAGAGATATAATCCGTGACCTTGATTTGCCCCCAGGGCTCTAAAAATACAGCTGTGCATAAATGGTCCATTGACAATGCTGGATTCATCTGCGACAATGGGTCATCAGTGGTTGTCACTATTGTGAGTGTCTAATGGGAGAGTTTTCACTCTCACAGTCAGGGCCACGGTGCTGGGAGGCCACACAATGCCCTCACTCAAACTCAGTATCCCCTCAGAGTGGGGATTTTGCATCCCACTCCCCTGGAATCCAGGACTGTCTCCTCACATTGGTTGTCTTGTGGCTCGGACATGATGTGCCACTAAGCCGGGGTGCTGACAGCACAGGAGGTATCCCTGGGTCTTTAGAAGCACACGTAGAGCAGGGATACTTCTGGTAAGACCAGACTAGCAAAGCATGGAACCAGGAGGCAAGATGGCAGATGCAGGATCCTGCCCATGAGGAAGGGGCTTCCACTGCTGCACTGTACACCTCCCTCCATGTCGCAGCCTCCCGGAAGAAAATGTCTCTGGGGCATGTGTGGCACGCAGGAAAGAGAGCTGTAATAACCTGCCACAGTGAATCAGTAAAGAGAAAATCAGAAACAGCTGTTCCTGCCAGTCCAGCACATGGCCCAGGCCTGGGCACCCCCAGGAGTGAGGCCAGGTACATGTGGCACATCTCCTCTGTTCTAAGCCTGCATCCTGACTGCTCCCACACCGGCTGTGATTTGACAATCAGTCCATTCAGAGAGGCTGGTCCAGAACTTCGCTGTGGGTCATGGAAGAGGCCACACTTCTTGAACTTAGAGGCACAGAAGGGCCTTGTAAGGAGACAGAATGTGTGGGGAGGCCTTCAGTTGGTGCTGGGCAAATCAAGATGGCCACCCTACCCCAATGGAAGAGCTCTGCGGTGTCATGCCATGAGGTAGGCAGGGTTCTCATATGAAACTGCCCATGATGCCCCACCTCCAGCCTGAAGGGAGGTGCTGCCATGTCCCTGCCAGCTTGCGGGCCCTTCAGCCTTCCTAAGCTTACCCTCAGAGCCCTAAGCAGAGAACATAGCAACATTGGAGAGGGAGGCTTGAGGTGTGTGGTGGGTGGGCTGGTACAGCTGCGTGGACCGGGGGAAGAAGGAAAAAGGCAGGGACTGAGCTGCTAATAGGCAGGATCCTCCAGCCCATCATACATGCATGTGCCCCCTTAGCAAGGGGAAGGAGACACTGGCACACTGTGCACCCACTCTTAAGGTACCCACGTGAGGTGACACAAGTCATTTCCTCTCACATTCCCTCTGTCATAGTAGGTGACAGAGGGGAGCTATACCTCAAA
The DNA here is from genome assembly GCF_982192425.1 of Myodes glareolus. Classification (NCBI taxonomy): domain Eukaryota; kingdom Metazoa; phylum Chordata; class Mammalia; order Rodentia; family Cricetidae; genus Myodes; species Myodes glareolus. The sequence goes on along the minus strand of NC_142039.1, from coordinate 47,832,025 downwards.
AAGGTAGTCTTGCCATAATGTCCATGAACAGCCGAGACTATCCAGAAAGGAAAATGAAGCTATAGACAGCCTGTTTGGTGGGCCGCATCCGGGTTTCCCTAGGCAGTGGGAGTCTGGGGTGTTGGAATCCAATAGGTTATCACAGAAA